>NC_136498.1:18290323-18297823 GCF_053919585.1 Euprymna scolopes
TTCGATAACCTTTGCAAAAGAATTTGCGTTATCGCAACATCTACTTACCATTGATTTCTCGTTGGCAACAACCATTGGTCTTCACTGAAATTCAGGTGGCAAAAAGTCTCCCCAAAGTCCCAGTCCTCTTTGCACTCATCCAGCGGAGGTCTGGCTAGTGCTTTTTCTCTTTCCATCCTCCTTGACTATCCTCATTTATTTGATGTGGTGTCAATTTATGGTGGCATACACGTATATGAGAAAAAAGTGGTCGGAAAGCAGAGGCGAGTGGGGATATCTTACAATTATACCGTCTCCGTTTTCATGATTTCATGTGATATTCCTTTGGGTTTTACATCTGTAGCCGTTTTCGTATGTCGAGTTTTTGTCGGTAGTTCATGTGTGGTGTTAGCCTCCACATTCTAGGGGTTTCCTTAATATTTCTACAGTTTTCATTATTGTTATCTGTTGTATTTTTCAGCCACCCCTCTGATTCCAATCTCTCCTATTCCTTTTTCAAAGTTTTTCGGTATTATTCCTAGTGCTCGTACTATTAGTGGTGTTATCTTGAATTTCTTCATTTTCCGGATCCCTTTGAGCTCTCTGGCCAGTTCTTTTTATTTGCTTTGTTTGTCAGTCGCCTTTATCTTCACTCTGTGAGCTGGTGGAACGGCAAAATCTACGATATGGCAGGACTTTTCCTTCTTGTTAACTATTATGACATCTGGTCTTCTTGCTTGGATGGGTTTATCCGTTTGTAAATTCGTGACCTATACACTCTTGTGACTTTTAATTTACTGTTGCCAGTTTGTGCTCGTACCATTTGTCTGAGGATTCCACTTGATCGTGTCTATTTTTATATTCTTTTTGGGCTAGTTACTGCATTCACTTATTATGTGGCTTATTGTTTGGTCTATTTTTCCGCAGAGACTGAATTTGCTATTTTCTTGTGTCTTGTCGATCATCGCTTTAATGTGATTGGTTCTAATCCAGTTATCTTATGCAGCTGTTGTTAGGGATTCAGTTTCCCTGTTTAGGTTTTCTTTTTGTTAAGCCATTTCCCGTTTTTCGTTAGTCTCATCTTTTGTAATCCTTATTAATCGTCAATGTAGTTGTTTCGCTTCCCAGTTTATTTTTTCATCTTATCTCTTCTTTTTCTATCTTATTTGTTTCTTCAGTGTCTCTTTCTGCAGTAATTATTCTTTCGATGTTCTGTATAGTGTATTTTTCTAATTCCTTTTTGGGTTATTTACGCAGCCTTCTATACAGACCAGCCCTCTTCCTCCGTCGTTCCTTTTCGCACAGAGTCGGTCAGTATCATCCTTTGAGTGTAGTGCATTGTGCATTGTCATGAGTTTTCTGGTCTTCTGGTCGAGATTCCTCAGTTCTTCTTTGGTTCAACTTATAAACGGTCCAAAGTATTACTAGTGACACTGCCTATATATTTATTCCTTTGACTAGGTGTCTACTATATAGTTTAGTTTCGAGAAGTTTCCTTGTTCTTCCGAAATATTCCTTTTCAATTTTCTCTTTTATTTCTGTTGCTTTGCTTCTAAAACTCCCAAGTATTTGTAGTTATCATGTTCGTCTATTGCCCTAATCTCTGTCTGATTGGGTAATATACCTTTTGTTGCTTCCAGTTTTTCCCTCCTCATGATCAGCAGTGCACACTTTTCCATACCGAATTCCATTTGGATATCCTGGCTGAAGATTCTGATTGTGTTCATTAGTGTCTCTTGTTCTGTCTTTGTTTTTGCAAACAGTTTTAGGTCATCCATGTACATTAGGTTGTTCATTTTTTCATTTGTATTAGTTAACTTGCATCCGGCTTGGAATTTTCTTAGTATATTGTTAAAAGGTATCATGAAAATGATGAACAGTAGTGGTGATAGAGGTTCACCTTGGAAGATCCTTTTTTGTATTTTAATCTCAGTTATGTATCGTCCATCAGCTGTTAGTTCAAATCTCCATATTCTAATTGCTTTTTTTCTATCAAATTGATTATCTTGCTCGGTATTTTGTATATTCTCGGGCATTCTATTATCCATGCCTCCTCTTGTTTAGTTTTTTTAATATTTTCGGAAGAAGCGGAAAAGTTGCAAAATTTTATGAATTAGTGTCTTATACGGCTTGAATTTAATTAAAAGTTGACGTTTTAACAGTTCTGCTCCTATTGGTCACCTGAGGGCATACAAAAGGGTAACGTTAAGACTCGCGGCCACTTACGTTATTTGCCTTTGACAAATCTGTACATATGATATAAATTTAATCAAAATTTAATATATTTGAAGTTTAAAAGTCGATTCAGCCCCCATAGCTGTAAGGCAAAAGAACAGATAAACAAAAATAAGTAAATCCTTTTCTTTTTTTTAACACACGTCGTTCATTACCGTTTTTATTTCTCACAGTCTCGACGTCAGCATAAACGTCTCTCGCTGCCACATGTCCATCTCATCTGACAACGTTTCTCTTTCTCCTGACCGCACGCTGGCTACAGCAAGCCACTTCTCGTCTTCACTTTACACGTCCATATCCGACTTTGTTTATCCCTTCAACTACGTGGTGTCCTTTTTCTTCTGACGCAAGCCTGAGCACACTTGCAGATTTGCATACGTGTTCAAATGCTACTCCTGCTGCTAATACAATCCCTTGCCATCCATCATTTGGCTGGTTCTGATATTTTTATAAGCGCTCATATGTGCTCAGTTACATACCTTCCCTTCCAAAAGATTTTTCATAAGAATCTAATTAAACCTGCCTGAGGTAATAAAAGAAATAAGGAAAAGAAAACTCAAAAGTTCACCCATTAAAAGAGATTATTAAATCTAAATAAAAATATCTGTTCGACGTCTCCGTTTTATACTTTTTCTTCTGAAATTCCTTTCCTTGTTTATTCTTTTTTTCATTTGTAAAAATAAAGAAATTCCAACGGATTTTATAAATATTTAAAGGCAATCTTTTAATACGCTGTAAGGTAAAAAAACTCAGTGAACTGTTTAAATAACGAGGATGTATGCTTTGTTTTGATTTTCAGAAATTTCACTAAAGTAGTGTTGAAGTGTTTCAGCTTAGTTGTGCAAGAATACAGTTTTAAATGTTGAAATCATTTGGTATTGAGTCTGTAAATTCATTAAACTGAAACGGAATATTTTTATTTTAGTAATAAATTCAGTTTTTCGCTTCTTGGTTCCAAGATATATTCATACATATATATTTTTTTCGTGTGAGTTTTTTTTTTCGCGCAGCCTTTTTTCTTATTCTCTTATATTTACACTCGATTCCTTTTCAGCATCCTACCAGTCATAACAATTATGTCTCTTCTTGCTCATCGGAGATGTGTTTACGTTTATTGCTTAATTAGGTTTCCTTTGGTTATACCCCCTCCCTAAAACCTTGACTAAGCTAGTTCCAATAACATTTTCCCAGTCTTTATTGCTAAGTTACTTTTAACGAGATTATTTGAGAAAACACTAGTATCTAACCATTTATTTAGTTCACGGCCCCTTTTTGTCTCATCACGGCTCAGCCCCTGTCTAACGAAATTATTCAAATCAATTTCGGACTATTGTTTGTATTTATAAAGGATTGAGTGTTTAATTATCTTATCAGAGTTAATGTCGTTGTGTGTGTGATCGTCTAGTTGTCTTTCTATTACATATGTTCATATGCTGTTAAGTGTTAATATGTGTGTGACATGTCATGTATCTTCAACATACCTTCTGCCATTTCGTTGGTCCATCTGGAAATTCTCGTCTGGGAGGGAGACTTGATACCTGTTTTTGGGGACGAAGATTTATTTCACTCCAAGACAAGAAATTGGTTCTATAGTTTTTTTTATTCACCTTCCAGTTTGTTCGCAGAAGATTTGAAAGTGAATTTGGCCTGTGTTGTTTTTTTCTAGGTCTTATTTCTACCACGTCAGCGTTCGTTCCCCCCCAGCGAAGGGGAGGAGACAACAGCGAAGCCATCCGCTCTCTTCCAAGTCCCAACCAAATCTTCTCGATTCACCTAACATGATCACATGACTCACACGCAATCAAATCAGCTGATCTTGACTTCCGGTCTACGTGTCTACACTATAATTCACACTCTCCCTCTCTCTCCCTCTCTCTCTCTATCCATTCTCTAACAGGCAGTAAGAGAGAAAGAGAGAGAGAGAGGACTAGAGATAGAGAGAGGGAGACTAAAGATAAAGAGAGAGAGACTAGAGATAAAGAGAGAGATAGGGAGGGATAAAAAGAAAAGAGAGAGATGGGGGATTGAGAGAGAGAATGGAGGATAAAGAGAGTAATGGTTTTAGCAATGATAAACGTTTCGCCACTTAAACAATATCTAATCGAAGTGGCGCTATCTAGACTTATGGAGCGTTGAAGTACACACACACATGCGCGCACACACACATGAATATATATATAATCTTAGTTCTAGTAAAAATAAATTCAGTTATATGATTCGTGTTCTCAAAAAAGAGATAGATAAATAGATATATAGGTATATAGATAGATAGAAAGGCAGAAGACAGACAGCCAGACAGACAGAGAGATATATAGATATCTATCTATCTGTCTGTCTGTTTGTCTATCTATCTATCTATCTATCTAGATAGAGATAGAGAGAGAGAGAGAGAGAGAGAGAGAGAGAGAGAGAGAGAGAGAGAGAGAGAGAGAGAGAGAGAACATTTTGCTATGTGAACAACATCTAACTGAAAGAGCGAAATCTATATGTCCGGTACTTATTGAGCGATGCGTTATATATATCTTGTTGTAAAAAAATGAATTCTATTAATTGATTACAAGCTGAAAAACTCATAAAAAAATTTACGCTAATAAAAAGAGGAAAGGCAGAAATACAAAAATTAAGAGAAAAAGGGAGAGAGTGAGAGAGTAAGTGGGGGGAAGAGGTAGAGAGTATATATTTTTTTTACAGTGAACGTTTCGCTACTTGAGCAACATCTAATTAAAATTGGTTGCAAAAAAAGGAATTAGTGCTGTCACCGGAAGAACCTAAACTGATGAATGAGTCATGAAAATCTCTCAACTAATATTAAACTTAATATCAAACAGTCAAAGGATCACTTGATTTCAACTGAACGCGGTCAAGATTTGATTAATCAACGGATGGATCAAACACGAAAAGGAAATCTTCATCCATTTCATTTGATGTTTTCTTAATTATCAGCCAGTCACACAACCCAATCGTTCACTGTTGGGCCATTGAAGCGATTGAACACTGATGGTTAGGTCTCTTTCAGATTTAGTATATCTGATTACTGACGATAGTGACTGCATGTACAGCGGAACCCCGGGATACGGCATTAATCAGGTCCGGAGGTTGCGACCGTAAGGTGAAATCGCCGTATGGCGGGGTACAAGCAAAATTTTATGCAATAAATACGAAAAATTAGTAACAAAATAAAGTACAGTATATATTGCAGTACAACATATAATAAAATAGCATTATAAATAAAACGGAGCAAATACGGTTAACAGGGACAGGAAAAACATCGTATTCCGCATTGTAACCTGAAAAAAAAACTGTATCTTAGGGCAAACGTATCCAGGAGTTCTACTGTAGTTAAATATCCTTAGTAGAGGGCGAGATCATATAATGTACAAATATATATATATATATATATATATATATATATATATATATATATATATATAAGAGCAAATAGTTAATAAAACATGTTAATAAACACTTTACAAAAGAGTTAAAACATTTAATTTGAAAAGGAAAGTGGATAGTCCTTAATCCGCGGAGTTTCGAAGAGGGTAGGAATTAGTAAAATGCGAGATCGGATTTTGCTTGCAAAAGTATTTGATGAAACTGCAAGTAAGTCAAATATCTTACTTGATAGCAAAACGTGAAGCAGAGGGAATAGGGTGGAGAAAAAGGTGATTTCACGTGAATGGATAGTCTGGTGAAAGATAAAGTATCCAATGACAGTAAAATCCATAAATGTAAATCCAAGAAAGTTAGTTAAATTTCCATTCGCACAAGTAAAATCCAAGGAAATCGCGTAATTGGAAGATGGCCCAAAATAATCAAAAAGGCCGAAATCCGTGGAATAATTCACAAATAGGTACAAGGAAAAGAGGAAAGAATTCCAATAATATTATTAAAAGAAAAATAAGATATGCGTTAAACTCGGCTACCGAGACAAAGTGTAATTAAGAAAAATTAGTGAAAAAGAAGAGAGAAAAATGAGTGAAGAAAAAGAAGAGAAAAAATGCGTGAAGAAGAAGAGAGAGAAAATAGATTGAATGGTGAGTGAATAAAATAGAAAATAGAAAAGCAAATATCAAAATGACCCAGACAAGATGACGTTAAAAGGCACCAAAAATATAGGGCAAAAAGAGGTCAACTGAAATATAGAAGTTATTACTTTAGAAAATATCAGCAGAAGTTATTAAAAGACACTAAATAAATTAAGGGGAGAGGATGGCCGGTATCTGCAAATTCCGGATAAAGCAAGTAATATGTAAGTAAATGTATATAGTAAAATGTAAGTAAATATACATACAGGATATGAATGTGTAAGTAGATTGATATATTTGATAGATAGGAATATTTAAACACTAAAACGGAAATTGCAGATAAAAAACTGGCCAAACAAAGAAGAAATAAAGAATTAAAATAAAGGATTATTAAGTTATAAAGTATTAAAAAAGTATATAGAAAAAACGATAATGTTAAAGAAAACTTATATATATCTGAACGGTTAAAGTAATAGCTATGTAATTTCAAAATTACCATAACTAAATTTGGACTTATGTTTACAGAAAGAGATTAGTTCGGTTTTAGAATTTATTATATTGTTACTTTGAGGGGAAGTAATTATAGTTATAGATTCGGTTGTGCAGAGGCGACATGACTTTGAGCCTGGAGTATAAGACTTAATTTTCTTTATGATAGTCCATTTGATTGAGAAGGGGGTATTATTAGAATTAAGTGTTTTAATTAAAGTGGTTAGAGAAGTTCATTGGTTATTATTAAAATTATGGTTGTTAAAAGAAGATATGTGGTTTGATATTCTTTTCTTAATTGATGTTGAAGTAGCGCCGATATATGCATGTACTCTATTAAAAGCTCGAGGTCTGGTATTAATATTAATTTGCTTATTTGTATTAGTTAAATAGTTTGAATTTTGTTCATTGTGTTCAACAAAAGGGTGGGACAATTATTGTACGAGGACCGTTTTGGAGGAGATAATGAGTGTTGTTAGTTTTAGGATGGCTGTTAGAAGAAATATTATTATTCTCATTAATAATATTATTGTTATTATTATTAATTTTATTATTATTATTATCATTATTATTATTGCTAGTTGTATGATTATAGATGGAGGGGCTGCTCGGGTGGTATATTGGATTAATTTGGTTAGTAAGGTAGAAATGGTCGCAGTTTAACGTCGTGCCCGGGACAATTTACACTTTTTTTTTGGTGTGATTTTGACTATTCATGCTTCTCCTTTTGGGTTTCTGAAAAGAGATTTATTCCTAATTAGATTCCAAAAAG
>NC_136498.1:18302823-18310380 GCF_053919585.1 Euprymna scolopes
TGCGGGACCCAATAACCTTTTCGCCTCAACTCCGCTAGGGTTGACCCAGTTCCAAGGTGGCAACACCTTTCGTAACAATCCAAAATTATGAGTCTGGTAACAGAATGATGTTTCCCTATCAGAATAGGGATTTTAACTTAATAACTAAAGTGGGAAGATTGGTTGATTCTTCCCCGAGAACTTAAACACCAAGGCAGTAACAGTCAGTAAACCAGAGAATGAGGAAAACCTCTAAAAAGGTATGGCGGAAGTGTACTCCTGATCATGGATTAAAGAACAATTGGCTGAACTACGGGTCATTCGCTGGCATATCTCACTCACACAGGGCATATCTCCTGCCCTGGCCATTGAGATATTCCTTCGCATAGCCAGGAAGGGTCTGAACACCAAAATTCAATTTTAGATCGGAACTTTCTCAATGTTAATCCTCTTGTTAACAAATCCACCAGGTTGAGTGTACTATCAACATATCTGAAGAGAGTCTTCAAGCCATAGCGAGACTCCAACTCCACATTCATCTGCGGAATGTCTTTAAGTCTATTTTTTGCAAAAACATTTTTGCTAGCCATGGTTTGAGATAAAATCCAGGATAAGACCACCTTTGCATCCGTGGCTATACACAAATTCATAGGGACAAATCCTTCACAATTGTCCAGGATTGTGAGGAGACACTCGAAGGCGAGGAAAACGGCCATTAGTTCCAACACAGGCAAAGTCTTGTCCTTCATAGGTGCCACCTTAGCTTTCGCAAATAATAAGGATGACTGGCCATTTTGCACGATATACACGGCAAACCCACGATATACACGGCAAACCCATATGCTTCCTTGGACGCGTGGCAAAACAGGTACATATCTCCAGGCATCCCTGCCATAAGCTCCTTGCGTAAAAAGCGGAAGTCACTCAATCCTGAAAGGTCCCTGGCCAGCTCTCTCCAATCGCTCAGGGGAGACAAAAATTTCTTCAATTATACCGTCCTCCTGTTGCGGACGAAACACGTCCAAATATTCATCGTATATTTTTCTTTTAGTCAAGTTTGCTGTCACCCGGCCTAAAACATGCAATGAAGTTGCATGATTAGAGGGAACTCTGGCTAATCTATCGTGATGCCAGGGGAGCTCTACATAATAGCTTCCATCCCGTAGCTCTAACGTTTCCTCAAACCGCTTCATCTGCACTTTATCGTAATCAGAGAAGGCCTCCTGACTGTGAAGCCCCAGAGATTCCAACGTAAACATTTGTTCTAGTCCTCTTTGCAACATACTGTCAGGAAATCACTCCGTCATGGGATCCAGGTATGTTGATTGTGTTTCAAGGACAAAACATAAATGTGATGCATCGACCTGGGGAGTATGTTTCATCACCGAATTAAACGAGAGGTGAGTAACGCCAGAGGGGGGCTTATCCTCTAAAAAAAAGAGTCCACTGCTCCGAACGGGACCAATCCAGGCGGGGTTGAAAAGGCCTACCCATTCAAACACGGCATCAGCTTCAATGTGTCCAGGTGTTCAATCAGGTCTAACCCAATTATTCCTTGATCGGTATTAAATCAACTCCGATCTCAAACTGACCGGCCAAAGCATATTTTGCATCCTGAAAGACACGCAATAGAGATTCCATGTTGGTCACTCGAACCGACAAGTCCATACCATCAGCCACCAAGACAGGAGATATCACAGTCCTTCCAGAACCCAGTCAATTCCAGGACTACCCTGTGAACCCACGCTGACACTCACCTAGAAAGGTAGACAATCTCAGCTGACAATGACACCAAGGGTTTCGATTGGACACAAAGTTCTCAGTACATCTGCCGCCAGATATGTCCGCCCGCTACCCGTGTCCAGTAGGCAATTCACTGACACTGTCTTTGTTCCACAAGAGAAAGTAATTGAGAGAATGGGAGGCAACGTGCGGGGAATACCCGGTTGAAGTTGCATTGTTCACATCCACATGAAAAGGAGTAATAGCGTTCCCCCTACCAAACTTTTGAGACGTATTCTGTCTTACTGTTGATGTAAATGCGGTGGAGGCACCGCCCTTAATCTGTAATCTCTTTATTTGCTTCTCCAGTTAGTCTCAATATGGAGGACAAAGGCGGCACCCGTCTATCTGTTAGTGCTATTATCTCCCCTTTCAATTCGAGAGGAAATTTCCTAAAGAGAATCTTAGCCATCAGTCTGGCTCCGCCAGAATCGTCCACAAGAAAAGTCACAGGAAAAGGAATTCCCCAGCTCTTCCAACAGCGATGCTGTCCTGGAAACGAAGTCCCCCAGCTCAAAAAGAGCTACACCTTTCTTCGGAACATAGTCAAGAATATCCTTGAATATTTGGTCAATGATTTCATCCAGGTCCAGATATTCTCTTTTCAATATAGCCATGGCGCGCTGGTAATTGGTGTCGATGCAACTCCGGGTGATTTATCAGCCTCAAGGGCTCTGTCTGAGAGTGAACACTTCAAGAAGTTCAACCTCTCTGCATCATTGGCCATGCCGATCACGCAAGTTCTCAAAACCTAGTTAAGAAGTTTCTGAAACTCATGCGGTCAGACTCCATTTCCTGTCCACTAAATGTGGGCCACGTGATCTGTATACGTGGGGGTTTAACAATGAAGAAGGAAGAAACTCTACCGGTAGTTGCAGGAGCCCTTGAGAACTCAAAGGCAGATTCCGAGTAAGGGCTGGGCCCTGGCTGTCGGTATGCTTGATCCAAATCACCCAAGCCTTCATAATAATCCTTCAGTTGAGGCAGCCAAGTACCCTCAATCTCGGCAGGTGTTCTCTCATCAAAGGAGCCTAACTCCAGCTGTGTGATACAAGTCTCTAACTCGACAATGAATTGTCGAATTTCCGCCCTTAAGAATGAGTACGCCAATGTCCTAACTCCATCACGACACATCTTCAGTCGTCCCTGAATCTTCTGAGTCAATGATTCCCTTCTGCGTAGGAGCTGCTCTTTCGTGACGTTCATGGACAGTAATTAACCAACGAATGAGTAAAGCAGCAAATCGTTTGCAAGACGTGTAAAAAAAGACTATTTAGAGGATAAAGTAGATTACCCAGTGATAGCGTAAGCTCCGTGGGGTTGCAAAGGATGCCCTATGCGACACCCCCTACTGGGTCGAGTAACAAGTATTGTAGTACGGCGAGCAGCGAGTAACTAAGTTGTGTCAACCGTCCACCAGTAAGTCATTAACACCATTGGTACTAGTCAGAGACACAATTCTTTTATAACAGAAGAATTATGTCTCCCACTACTCCTCCAAGTCTATAAGAGACTCGTCCTCTCAACCACTCAGATTAGAATTCCGCCCTCGAGGCCGGCGCCACCACGTAAGCAATCTTCCTTTTTTATTTTTTTTATTTTCTCACAGATGTGAGTGATGAGCATGGCAAGAGATTCCACCAGGACATTTCAATGATGAAGAAACGTTTGAAATGGAACCCTGGCTTGTTGGTAAACTACTGCTGGAATATAAAATGGAGGATGGCATAAGAGGGTTATGGGGACAAATGTTGTTTAAATTGGCAATTATGTGGTTTTCATTCATAATAATAAAATATGAGTTATAGCACATGTAAATAGTGCCTTATCTAGGAATTTATCAAGATAGTTTTTCTTACAACGAAACAGGTTTATGTGACATGTGCTCTTTTTTAATCTGAAATTGTTGCACAGTGTTATTAAACATAGGAACATGAAATATGTTGCACAGTGTAATTAATTCAATATTTTTCATTCTTAAAAGCAAGTTACGATCTCTATATATTTAAATATTATTTTAATATGAGACAAATTCCGCCCCAAGTATTTGTTCCATGCACAAAATCTGTGACTATCAGACTTTCTTCTTGTAAATCTTATCGAAATCAGAAATCTAGACGCAATTTCATACTAAACCATTTATTTAATCCACGGAGGTAGAGTGCGCTCGTCCCATCAGCCACGATCGGGTGGGGTGAGAATAATCTTGGAGATGCGAGCAGAAGTTCGAAATTAACAAAATTATGAATCTGCATCTAAAAACTTCATCAACCTTTCAAATTTTATTAGAAAAAAAAAATCAAATCTGTCATAAAAAAACGCAGTTGTTTATACTTGTATACAACAGTTGAAGACAAATCATTTTTTTGCGTACTCACCAAACATTGCTGCTACATCTTACAGAAGGCAATGCTATTACATTTTTATGCTTGACTCGTTTACTTTGTTAGGGACTCTATCACTTAGCAAAGTTGAAAACTTGCAACCAAAAGTTTTAATAAGAATCAGAGGATTGAAATTCATAAGATTTTTGTAAACACACGACAAATGCTTTTCGAATTTATTCTTATAAATAAGTAACCGTTAATAGTTAAATATATATATATATATATATTATATATATATATATATATATATTATATATGTATGTATTTTGTGTGCGTTTTATAAGTAATATAATAAAAGTATTGCTTTCCTTTAGTTTGGCTTATGTAATTATCATGATTTCACTATTAAAATATTTGCGTTATCAGTAGCGAAATGTATCTTATTTTGTACACTTTCTGTCCCGTTTATTCTTCCGATCCCAACAAATGGACGGGAAATCGATTCTAATTTTATATTAAAACCAAGAAATTCGATCTTCATTTCGTTATGATAACGTTAAAAGCAGCAATGACAAACCTTATTTGCTGCAATTCTGCAATCTTTTCATCGGTGGACAAAGATTGCTAATGGGGTCCCATCAAAGCCACTATTTTAAGCTGGAAGATATTTTGCAATAGTAAATATTTCTGTTCACCCCTTTTATATTATTTGGGTTATTTACTCCATGGTAGACTAGTAAGCGTGTCCGCCCATGGGCCAGGAGGCCGGGTTTCAATCCCTGGTATCAAAGGCACAAATATGGTACGATATGGTGAAGAGCAAGTGCAAGTGGAGCAATACGTGGAAAAGAGTATCTCACTACCCTACATCTCTATATATAGAGAGATAGAGATAGAGATAGATAGATAGAGAGATAGATAGAGAGAGAGAGGAGGAGGAGAGAGAGAGAAATAGAAGATGAGATGATCTTCCAAAGTAATAGACGGTTCATCATGAAATTGAAATATATATTCTCGGCAATATTACTTTTTGTAAACCTTTTGTAATTATGGTTAGAATGTTTAGTAATGGGTCGAGAAATCAGGGTTCAATCTGCAGTTGGGATTTAAAAAAATGGTATTTCGTACCTTCTTACTAAACATTTAGTAGCATAAGATTGAGATGAAGATTAAGTAAAGTAATCCTGGGAATCGAGTCACACTCTTCCCTAAATGTTGGTGTGGTAGCTAAAGAAAATGGACCCTTCGCGTCGCCCCTGACTATGGTCAACCACTTAACAACTCGTTTAGCTTAAGGGTAAGATTGTTCGCTTATGAGTCGAGAAATGATGGTTCAATCATTCGGTTGGGTCTTACTAAAAATTAAAAGAAAAGTACTTCATACCTCCTTGCTAGTATAAGGTGAGGGTCAAGGGCAAGTGGAGTATACTAACTAATACAAAGGGTGTCTTCGGGTTTCTCTCAGCAATATTCGACAACTTTACTGAACCAATTCGTTTCGCATAATGTTAAGTATATTTGCTAATGGACCGGGAGTTCAGGGTTCGATTTTCTGTTGTCCGGGATCGAATTAAGATTAACGAATGAACAACGCTTTTAATATTTTAATTGTCATCGAAATCAATACAATCGTCCACTTTTACAAGCATACCTCCTCGCAGTGACGTAGTCAAGAATATATTGCGGTCAACATTGCACTGTAGGGAATCTACGGATAATTTTATAAAATTACTTTTTATATAACAATTTCATTAAAGTTTAACATGCAAAAAGTCAAGTATCATGGTTCAATTGTGCTCTATTTCCGACGCGCCCATGTCTTATCAAAACGCCTACTGTTCATTTTATACGCTGGGGGCTTCTGCGCGTGCGGTGATAAAACTTACAAATGTATTTGTGATGTTAGGCTGTATCAGAATTTAAACTTTAGGCAAAATAGATCTGTTCGTTCTTTTATCGGATTTTTTCAAGTACCGATTTTCGATATTTATCGGAGGCATTCCGATACAAATCTATCTAATAGAACTGTCAGAGACATAAAGTAAATGTGTGTGCTCTTTTTAAAAAAATCAGCCGAGCCGTTTCGGAATCCATAAGGAACGAACTCACATATTCAAAGCTAAATAAGGAGAGATAAAATTCAGTGTCTCTCTGAAGCCGAAACTCTGCTATTACTCGTATATGTCTAACCGAAACTATGTCATAACTCTCATTTAACGCCCAATTCAGTTTACTATAATGTTTCAGTCCGATGTACTCCCCCATATATATATATATATATATATATATATATATATATATATATATATATATATATATATATAGTCATAACAGGGTCGTTCCAAACATAAAGCCTCCTAATTTTTAACTAAAAAGTTGCCAAGCCATGGAAACAGAAGTGATACCATTAAAACGATCAACCTTTCGGGCTCCAGAATGTATTTTCCTACATAATCATCACCATTCTCAATTCACTCATTTTAGGAATTCAATGATCCATATCTGCTTTTGACGCACGTCTATGACAGGTGTTGCACACACACACACACACACACATATGCTGTAGGGAAAATCGTGACTTACTTGACTATTGTGTGTGTCTGCTTCGTAGGATTTGGTCGCTTAACAAAATAAAAGCGGACTTTATACTTCGCCAAGTCGGTTGACTCGCAAGTGTTTAAACAAATTGCTAAATCCTCTGTGAAAGTCCGCGAAACCTGTCGATTGATAGATTGGCACCTGTTCGTGGAAAAAGGCAAACTCGGCATGAAGAGTAAGTGTAGCAGATTAGCGATGGACAAAACCCACCACAATGGTGAGGATTTTTAACTATCATCGAGTGTGGTCCCTCTAGATTTGCAATATGGCGACCACTACGCCGACAATATACGACCACTGTTATCCGACTCTTGGAGAATGTTTTCCTTGAGCCAGGCCTGATTGAAATACTGACCGACAATAACACTGCATTCACAAGAAAAACTTTAGAGAATTTGCAAAGAATTCGGACGTGCATCTGTGATTTCGATGTGTCTACTCGTCGGGTGGAAACAGAATTGCCGAAGAACGAAGTCATAGGACCATTAAGACTATCGCGATCAGAAAGAATTGTTCAATATTAAAGGCAGTCTACTGACACAAAGTCACCTGGAAGGATAACGTTTAGCCTCCCACCGCATCGGCGGATGCGCAACATAGATACCGAATAGAGGGCGTTGAAGCTAACTCGCTGTCTAAACCAGAGGTGACTGGAGAAAAGTATAGAAAAGGGACGTCGTTTGGGTTAAAAACCCACGAAGCAAGTGAACGACAAAATACAGGACTGGTTACGTTACGGAAGTGATCAGTCTGTAGTTTGTGAAAACAGACGGGGTTCATCGTCACATTAAAGACTTTCAACCAGTCATAAGTACACAATTATTGGAAAAGAAGGCGGAAAAGAATACAACTTTATCGAAATCAACTTTAA
>NC_136498.1:18310480-18315480 GCF_053919585.1 Euprymna scolopes
CTTATCCTTGAGTGGCCTATCGGCCTTGATAAGTGGTAACGCCTATGTAAAAAAAAATGTAGTTTTTCGTATATTAAGCAATATACCTTTTTATTGCTATCTTTGTAAAAAAATACCGTTGATGTAAATCAAGGTGAATTAGCACAACATTATTTTATAGAAATTACAGTTACGAAATTAAAAAATTAATTCTGGTTTACCTACATATTTGTGAGCTATTTGCGTTTAAAAAAGACTAATGTTTAATAGAAGTTTTCGTGCAAGGTAATTACAGACGACGCTACTTTTTAGGCTTTTATTTTACTTTGCTTTATGACGGGACGTTCACTTTTCTTTCTTATTCCTTTACTGTTTTTTTTTTCTAGATCGACGCACACCCTATAACTAAAAAGGGATATTTAAGGTCAACACAGGTATCTCGTTTGATGTAAACATACGTTTTTCTACATTTTGACATGTTTCGTTCTACTGCAGATATTTTAATCATCTCTGAACGCATTGTATTGGATAAGGCGGGCGAAGCCAGGGCTATAGACTTTGATATATCCCAGGCCTTTGACAAAGTCTGGCATAAAGGGCTGCTAATGAAATTAAATCCTATGGTATAACTGGACATATACTAAATATAATTAGATCCTTCTTAGACAATAGAAACATACAGGTTGTCATAGACGGACGTACACCCAAACAGCATAAGATTAATGCGAAGGTACCTCAGGGGTCGATCCTTTGACCATTATTATTCCTAATATTCATAAACGACCTCCCTGATAATATTGTGTCCGAGACGGGTATAGTCGCTGATGATACAACGCTCTTACACATGCATGAAAGAAGAACAGATGTACATAAATCTAAGACAATAACAGAATCGTTAGAAAATGACGTCCAGACTATAGTGGAATGGAACCACAAATGGATGGTAAAGTTTAATGCTAGTAAATCTAAGCTGCTCTCCTGTAACAATTATAAGATACCTCTTCAACCGCCTATATCCATGACAAATAAGCACCCTACCTGAGAATTCTAGCTACAAACTCCTCGACCTAACATTTGCGGGCAATATGAACTGGAACAAATACATAGATGACATTGCAAAGGCTGCTGCAAAGAAGGTGGGTTCTCTCTATCGAGCTAGAAGACTACTCACACCTGAGAGTATCCTGTACCTCTACGGGGCCACCATTTGCTCATGCATGGAGTATTGTCGCCACATCTGGGCGTGTGCATCTACCACCAGTCTCTCCCTCTTAGATAGGGTTCAAAAAAGAGTTGTCAATCTAATCGGTCCCACTTTATCACCTAAGCTGTTCCATCGGCGCAATGTTGCATCACTGTGCCTGTTTTACAAATATTTTAATGGAATGTGTTCTGATGAACTCGTTTCACTTGTACCCCCTCGACGTACATAGCCTCGACAACCCGATTAGCAATACGATCTCATCCCTTCACCGTTGATGCCCTTTATGCCAGAAAGCTTTCTATTCTAATAGTTTCTTCCCTCGAACAGCTAGATTTTGGAATTCCCTTCCTGCTGCCGGCTTTCCTGGCTGTACTAATATGTAGGAGTTCAAATGTAACATAAAGAAATATATTTTAATCTTTCCTAGATATGGCTCCCAAATAGTAGCCCCTTACGTCCAAGTGGCGATATACTTTTAAGGGGTGAACATGAGTAAATAAATATATTATAAATGCTTCACACACTTTATAGAGGTAAAATTTAATCACGTTATTATTGAACCTGTAATCATGCGATTATTAAATTTTAAGGTGGAAGCACAGATTACTTACAAAACACACTCCTCTAACATGTTTAGAATGGCTTTCAAAATTATAACATTATTATTTCAACAGGGTAACAAAAATATATAAGTACCCAACGTTTGCATTTTTTCCGACCAACACTGCACACCCTGAATGTCCAAGTTGGTTCAAAGTATTTGCGCGTGGAGATCATGACAGCGATTATCAAGGTAACATTTGGGACAGATATTTTAACCCCCCCCCGCAAAATGGGTTGTCTATTCCGAAAACCGTTCTTAACAGGGGTAGGTTGGGGTGTCCATTCCGAAAGACATTCTTACTATGAGGATATTGGGGTGTCTATTCAAAAAGCCGTTCTTAACATGAAGAGGTTAGGAATTGGTCAATGCTAACAACAACCGTACTTAAACTTTTTACGAGGTGGCATGCTTCTACCGCGCAACGCCGGTTAATGGGTCCTGGTAGTTATTAATAAGTGTGAATATCACTCTAGAAAACGATTTCCCGTTTAGAATAGTTTCCTCTTTTTATATTGATTTAGAATGCTTCAATTTAGTATTCCTCCTCACCCTCCTCCCTATGCTGCTCCTTTATTTCTTCTTTTTAACTATTTTTATGGACAAGCCATGAATTCACTAGATGTAAGGAGCTAACAAGAATGAAAGCTGCTTATTGTAAAGGTAAGAGATGTCTATTGACCTTAGTCTAGAAAAGACCAAGGCTGTAGGTAGAAGCCAAATAGTGAGCAAGAAGAGAGGTCCACAACAGTCCTTGGAAAGAAGCTATTGGAATCGGTAGATGTATTAGAATGAGGTATTAAAACAGCGAATTGATGGTGATCTCTAGAGCTACGAGTCAAACGAGCTGGAACAAAGTAAGTAGGAAACAGAACAGACACTTCTGAGGAATACACGCTATAATAGTATTTGTAGAAAATACTGAGATTAGCAACATCACGTCTGTGAGAGAGACAGTGAGAGTACAGTGAAGAAGAATGTGTGGGGTCAATTAAATTACGTATATGTTACTGCGATTTATACAGAACCTGAAAATGGTACAGAGATTCACCAGCTCAAATATGACAACAGTACTCCATACATGATCTGATAATTGATTTGTAGAGAAAGAGAATGGCACCAAGTATGAGACAGTGTTTAGAACGATAGAGAGAATCGATTTTACGAGAAGTCTATTTGAAATCATCCATCCTTGCACGACATCATTTCCTGTCTATTCCGTCGGAACGCGTTCATTTTCCAAAATTCGGGTCGTCTACACCTGTACTTAGTTCTGCCCCTATCAAATTTATACAGAGGGATTTTGGAGGCGGCAGATGATAAATTGACAGCACTGTTTTCTTTAAATGCAGATTTAGCATCTATCGGTTATTTTGAGTTCAGCTTGGTTGGGTAATTCATTACGAAGACACTGACATCCGAGCAATATTTAAAATTACACATGAAATGACTAATTTTCTGAGAGAAATATTTGATGAACGAATAATTTCACAAAATGGAATTCTCAATTGGCCAACTCGTTCATGTGATTTAACCCTACTTGATTATTTTCTTTGGGGATATGTAACATCCCATGCTATGCTGATAAATCAGACACAATAGATCACTTGAAAGACAACATTCGATACATTACTTTCGAATATTAGTCTAATTTAATGCGTAGGTTTTGTAAAAATTGAACCTCTAGATTAAGCCATATACGAGCGATTCAGGGGGTCATATATGCATTTCGATTATAAATGCCAAAAATTAATCTTTGGAATAAACCACATATTTGGATGATAATTTTTTTCTGTGATCTATTTTAATTTAAAGTTCGCCGCCTCTAAAATATATCCTTTACTAGTTGATGTATTCGTTATCGGACATAGGACCACCCATAATGCTACATTAATTATACAAGTAAATGTTTGTATGTAACGGATTCAAATAAGGATAAGATTTGGTTTTTATTTACATTGAAAGGAAATGCGATTTTTACCGCAATGTTTTGTTTGGCTGGTGCAAATCTTTAATTATAAATTACTAGTAGGGAAACCTGACGTTGCTCGGGATTGAATGATGATCAACAACATTTTCACACTCCCTTATTTTTATTATCATCGAAATCGGTGAAATTGGCAATTTTTTTTTATCAAATTAATTAATTTACTGCTTTAGTTAGGGATCAATCCGCAGTGAACCGGGAGTATTCGTCGCGTGTCTCCCCGCAGTGATTTAGTCCACAATATATTGTAGTCTACATTGCACTGTAGTGAACTTACTGTTAATTTAATCAATTTACTTTTATATATAATGGCTTGAATTAAAGTTAACAAAAAATAAGTCAAGTATCATGGTTCAGTTGTACTCTTAGAAGAACACACTCCTGTCGTATCAAAGAACCTACTGTTGATTTTATATGCGGGGTCTTTCCGGTTTCGCGGTAATAAAACTTCTCAAATGTATTTGTGATGTTAGGCTGTATAAGGTGTTAACTTTGGTCAAAATCGCATGTTCCTTCTTTCATCAGATTTTTTCGATTATCAATTTTTGATATTTATTGAAGACATTCCGATATAAAACCTATCTTAGAACACTACCAGATACGTAAAGTACATTTGTATGAAATCTCATAAAAATCGACCCAACTGTTTTTTAGTCCATAGGGAACGAATCCACATACATAGACAATGTTGCTTTTCATATAATAGTACCTATTTACAATGCCTCCCCACGGGACAGAGTTAGACACCAGGGTCGTTTTTTAACGTGGAGAAAAGGTACAAAAATAAAAATTGTCTCAGTCGTGAAGGACTGCTCCTCCACCGAAAGAATAGAGATATAGATTTTTTTTTCAAATTAATGAATTATTTATTTATTTATTTTTAATTCAAATTTGTCGAGTCTATAAGTCTTTCCCGGGGTGATGCAGACGTTTTTTCTTTCTATTTCAAAAGTTCTTGCGGCGATGCCGAAAATTGCTGATTTCTTGCAATCTTGTTGAAGAAAACTCTTTTTAATGTCGGGCAATCGTTGTGAGAAGCGCTGAGTTACTTATTGATTGATTTCAATTTTATTACAGTGGAATCATAGGTATGTTTCGAAAATTAAAAATCAAGAAGAAAACAGATAACATGATGCGGGATTTTTTTTTCGAATAAAATGATTTATTTATTTAAACCAAAATCTCGACAAAGAAAAAAAAATGTTTGTTTCATCATGAGAAATACATAC
>NC_136498.1:18317980-18325480 GCF_053919585.1 Euprymna scolopes
GAGGTCTGGCTAGTGCTTTTTCTCTTTCCATCCTCCTTGACTATCCTCATTTATTTGATGTGGTGTCAATTTATGGTGGCATACACGTATATGAGAAAAAAGTGGTCGGAAAGCAGAGGCGAGTGGGGATATCTTACAATTATACCGTCTCCGTTTTCATGATTTCATGTGATATTCCTTTGGGTTTTACATCTGTAGCCGTTTTCGTATGTCGAGTTTTTGTCGGTAGTTCATGTGTGGTGTTAGCCTCCACATTCTAGGGGTTTCCTTAATATTTCTACAGTTTTCATTATTGTTATCTGTTGTATTTTTCAGCCACCCCTCTGATTCCAATCTCTCCTATTCCTTTTTCAAAGTTTTTCGGTATTATTCCTAGTGCTCGTACTATTAGTGGTGTTATCTTGAATTTCTTCATTTTCCGGATCCCTTTGAGCTCTCTGGCCAGTTCTTTTTATTTGCTTTGTTTGTCAGTCGCCTTTATCTTCACTCTGTGAGCTGGTGGAACGGCAAAATCTACGATATGGCAGGACTTTTCCTTCTTGTTAACTATTATGACATCTGGTCTTCTTGCTTGGATGGGTTTATCCGTTTGTAAATTCGTGACCTATACACTCTTGTGACTTTTAATTTACTGTTGCCAGTTTGTGCTCGTACCATTTGTCTGAGGATTCCACTTGATCGTGTCTATTTTTATATTCTTTTTGGGCTAGTTACTGCATTCACTTATTATGTGGCTTATTGTTTGGTCTATTTTTCCGCAGAGACTGAATTTGCTATTTTCTTGTGTCTTGTCGATCATCGCTTTAATGTGATTGGTTCTAATCCAGTTATCTTATGCAGCTGTTGTTAGGGATTCAGTTTCCCTGTTTAGGTTTTCTTTTTGTTAAGCCATTTCCCGTTTTTCGTTAGTCTCATCTTTTGTAATCCTTATTAATCGTCAATGTAGTTGTTTCGCTTCCCAGTTTATTTTTTCATCTTATCTCTTCTTTTTCTATCTTATTTGTTTCTTCAGTGTCTCTTTCTGCAGTAATTATTCTTTCGATGTTCTGTATAGTGTATTTTTCTAATTCCTTTTTGGGTTATTTACGCAGCCTTCTATACAGACCAGCCCTCTTCCTCCGTCGTTCCTTTTCGCACAGAGTCGGTCAGTATCATCCTTTGAGTGTAGTGCATTGTGCATTGTCATGAGTTTTCTGGTCTTCTGGTCGAGATTCCTCAGTTCTTCTTTGGTTCAACTTATAAACGGTCCAAAGTATTACTAGTGACACTGCCTATATATTTATTCCTTTGACTAGGTGTCTACTATATAGTTTAGTTTCGAGAAGTTTCCTTGTTCTTCCGAAATATTCCTTTTCAATTTTCTCTTTTATTTCTGTTGCTTTGCTTCTAAAACTCCCAAGTATTTGTAGTTATCATGTTCGTCTATTGCCCTAATCTCTGTCTGATTGGGTAATATACCTTTTGTTGCTTCCAGTTTTTCCCTCCTCATGATCAGCAGTGCACACTTTTCCATACCGAATTCCATTTGGATATCCTGGCTGAAGATTCTGATTGTGTTCATTAGTGTCTCTTGTTCTGTCTTTGTTTTTGCAAACAGTTTTAGGTCATCCATGTACATTAGGTTGTTCATTTTTTCATTTGTATTAGTTAACTTGCATCCGGCTTGGAATTTTCTTAGTATATTGTTAAAAGGTATCATGAAAATGATGAACAGTAGTGGTGATAGAGGTTCACCTTGGAAGATCCTTTTTTGTATTTTAATCTCAGTTATGTATCGTCCATCAGCTGTTAGTTCAAATCTCCATATTCTAATTGCTTTTTTTCTATCAAATTGATTATCTTGCTCGGTATTTTGTATATTCTCGGGCATTCTATTATCCATGCCTCCTCTTGTTTAGTTTTTTTAATATTTTCGGAAGAAGCGGAAAAGTTGCAAAATTTTATGAATTAGTGTCTTATACGGCTTGAATTTAATTAAAAGTTGACGTTTTAACAGTTCTGCTCCTATTGGTCACCTGAGGGCATACAAAAGGGTAACGTTAAGACTCGCGGCCACTTACGTTATTTGCCTTTGACAAATCTGTACATATGATATAAATTTAATCAAAATTTAATATATTTGAAGTTTAAAAGTCGATTCAGCCCCCATAGCTGTAAGGCAAAAGAACAGATAAACAAAAATAAGTAAATCCTTTTCTTTTTTTTAACACACGTCGTTCATTACCGTTTTTATTTCTCACAGTCTCGACGTCAGCATAAACGTCTCTCGCTGCCACATGTCCATCTCATCTGACAACGTTTCTCTTTCTCCTGACCGCACGCTGGCTACAGCAAGCCACTTCTCGTCTTCACTTTACACGTCCATATCCGACTTTGTTTATCCCTTCAACTACGTGGTGTCCTTTTTCTTCTGACGCAAGCCTGAGCACACTTGCAGATTTGCATACGTGTTCAAATGCTACTCCTGCTGCTAATACAATCCCTTGCCATCCATCATTTGGCTGGTTCTGATATTTTTATAAGCGCTCATATGTGCTCAGTTACATACCTTCCCTTCCAAAAGATTTTTCATAAGAATCTAATTAAACCTGCCTGAGGTAATAAAAGAAATAAGGAAAAGAAAACTCAAAAGTTCACCCATTAAAAGAGATTATTAAATCTAAATAAAAATATCTGTTCGACGTCTCCGTTTTATACTTTTTCTTCTGAAATTCCTTTCCTTGTTTATTCTTTTTTTCATTTGTAAAAATAAAGAAATTCCAACGGATTTTATAAATATTTAAAGGCAATCTTTTAATACGCTGTAAGGTAAAAAAACTCAGTGAACTGTTTAAATAACGAGGATGTATGCTTTGTTTTGATTTTCAGAAATTTCACTAAAGTAGTGTTGAAGTGTTTCAGCTTAGTTGTGCAAGAATACAGTTTTAAATGTTGAAATCATTTGGTATTGAGTCTGTAAATTCATTAAACTGAAACGGAATATTTTTATTTTAGTAATAAATTCAGTTTTTCGCTTCTTGGTTCCAAGATATATTCATACATATATATTTTTTTCGTGTGAGTTTTTTTTTTCGCGCAGCCTTTTTTCTTATTCTCTTATATTTACACTCGATTCCTTTTCAGCATCCTACCAGTCATAACAATTATGTCTCTTCTTGCTCATCGGAGATGTGTTTACGTTTATTGCTTAATTAGGTTTCCTTTGGTTATACCCCCTCCCTAAAACCTTGACTAAGCTAGTTCCAATAACATTTTCCCAGTCTTTATTGCTAAGTTACTTTTAACGAGATTATTTGAGAAAACACTAGTATCTAACCATTTATTTAGTTCACGGCCCCTTTTTGTCTCATCACGGCTCAGCCCCTGTCTAACGAAATTATTCAAATCAATTTCGGACTATTGTTTGTATTTATAAAGGATTGAGTGTTTAATTATCTTATCAGAGTTAATGTCGTTGTGTGTGTGATCGTCTAGTTGTCTTTCTATTACATATGTTCATATGCTGTTAAGTGTTAATATGTGTGTGACATGTCATGTATCTTCAACATACCTTCTGCCATTTCGTTGGTCCATCTGGAAATTCTCGTCTGGGAGGGAGACTTGATACCTGTTTTTGGGGACGAAGATTTATTTCACTCCAAGACAAGAAATTGGTTCTATAGTTTTTTTTATTCACCTTCCAGTTTGTTCGCAGAAGATTTGAAAGTGAATTTGGCCTGTGTTGTTTTTTTCTAGGTCTTATTTCTACCACGTCAGCGTTCGTTCCCCCCCAGCGAAGGGGAGGAGACAACAGCGAAGCCATCCGCTCTCTTCCAAGTCCCAACCAAATCTTCTCGATTCACCTAACATGATCACATGACTCACACGCAATCAAATCAGCTGATCTTGACTTCCGGTCTACGTGTCTACACTATAATTCACACTCTCCCTCTCTCTCCCTCTCTCTCTCTATCCATTCTCTAACAGGCAGTAAGAGAGAAAGAGAGAGAGAGAGGACTAGAGATAGAGAGAGGGAGACTAAAGATAAAGAGAGAGAGACTAGAGATAAAGAGAGAGATAGGGAGGGATAAAAAGAAAAGAGAGAGATGGGGGATTGAGAGAGAGAATGGAGGATAAAGAGAGTAATGGTTTTAGCAATGATAAACGTTTCGCCACTTAAACAATATCTAATCGAAGTGGCGCTATCTAGACTTATGGAGCGTTGAAGTACACACACACATGCGCGCACACACACATGAATATATATATAATCTTAGTTCTAGTAAAAATAAATTCAGTTATATGATTCGTGTTCTCAAAAAAGAGATAGATAAATAGATATATAGGTATATAGATAGATAGAAAGGCAGAAGACAGACAGCCAGACAGACAGAGAGATATATAGATATCTATCTATCTGTCTGTCTGTTTGTCTATCTATCTATCTATCTATCTAGATAGAGATAGAGAGAGAGAGAGAGAGAGAGAGAGAGAGAGAGAGAGAGAGAGAGAGAGAGAGAGAGAGAGAGAACATTTTGCTATGTGAACAACATCTAACTGAAAGAGCGAAATCTATATGTCCGGTACTTATTGAGCGATGCGTTATATATATCTTGTTGTAAAAAAATGAATTCTATTAATTGATTACAAGCTGAAAAACTCATAAAAAAATTTACGCTAATAAAAAGAGGAAAGGCAGAAATACAAAAATTAAGAGAAAAAGGGAGAGAGTGAGAGAGTAAGTGGGGGGAAGAGGTAGAGAGTATATATTTTTTTTACAGTGAACGTTTCGCTACTTGAGCAACATCTAATTAAAATTGGTTGCAAAAAAAGGAATTAGTGCTGTCACCGGAAGAACCTAAACTGATGAATGAGTCATGAAAATCTCTCAACTAATATTAAACTTAATATCAAACAGTCAAAGGATCACTTGATTTCAACTGAACGCGGTCAAGATTTGATTAATCAACGGATGGATCAAACACGAAAAGGAAATCTTCATCCATTTCATTTGATGTTTTCTTAATTATCAGCCAGTCACACAACCCAATCGTTCACTGTTGGGCCATTGAAGCGATTGAACACTGATGGTTAGGTCTCTTTCAGATTTAGTATATCTGATTACTGACGATAGTGACTGCATGTACAGCGGAACCCCGGGATACGGCATTAATCAGGTCCGGAGGTTGCGACCGTAAGGTGAAATCGCCGTATGGCGGGGTACAAGCAAAATTTTATGCAATAAATACGAAAAATTAGTAACAAAATAAAGTACAGTATATATTGCAGTACAACATATAATAAAATAGCATTATAAATAAAACGGAGCAAATACGGTTAACAGGGACAGGAAAAACATCGTATTCCGCATTGTAACCTGAAAAAAAAACTGTATCTTAGGGCAAACGTATCCAGGAGTTCTACTGTAGTTAAATATCCTTAGTAGAGGGCGAGATCATATAATGTACAAATATATATATATATATATATATATATATATATATATATATATATATATATAAGAGCAAATAGTTAATAAAACATGTTAATAAACACTTTACAAAAGAGTTAAAACATTTAATTTGAAAAGGAAAGTGGATAGTCCTTAATCCGCGGAGTTTCGAAGAGGGTAGGAATTAGTAAAATGCGAGATCGGATTTTGCTTGCAAAAGTATTTGATGAAACTGCAAGTAAGTCAAATATCTTACTTGATAGCAAAACGTGAAGCAGAGGGAATAGGGTGGAGAAAAAGGTGATTTCACGTGAATGGATAGTCTGGTGAAAGATAAAGTATCCAATGACAGTAAAATCCATAAATGTAAATCCAAGAAAGTTAGTTAAATTTCCATTCGCACAAGTAAAATCCAAGGAAATCGCGTAATTGGAAGATGGCCCAAAATAATCAAAAAGGCCGAAATCCGTGGAATAATTCACAAATAGGTACAAGGAAAAGAGGAAAGAATTCCAATAATATTATTAAAAGAAAAATAAGATATGCGTTAAACTCGGCTACCGAGACAAAGTGTAATTAAGAAAAATTAGTGAAAAAGAAGAGAGAAAAATGAGTGAAGAAAAAGAAGAGAAAAAATGCGTGAAGAAGAAGAGAGAGAAAATAGATTGAATGGTGAGTGAATAAAATAGAAAATAGAAAAGCAAATATCAAAATGACCCAGACAAGATGACGTTAAAAGGCACCAAAAATATAGGGCAAAAAGAGGTCAACTGAAATATAGAAGTTATTACTTTAGAAAATATCAGCAGAAGTTATTAAAAGACACTAAATAAATTAAGGGGAGAGGATGGCCGGTATCTGCAAATTCCGGATAAAGCAAGTAATATGTAAGTAAATGTATATAGTAAAATGTAAGTAAATATACATACAGGATATGAATGTGTAAGTAGATTGATATATTTGATAGATAGGAATATTTAAACACTAAAACGGAAATTGCAGATAAAAAACTGGCCAAACAAAGAAGAAATAAAGAATTAAAATAAAGGATTATTAAGTTATAAAGTATTAAAAAAGTATATAGAAAAAACGATAATGTTAAAGAAAACTTATATATATCTGAACGGTTAAAGTAATAGCTATGTAATTTCAAAATTACCATAACTAAATTTGGACTTATGTTTACAGAAAGAGATTAGTTCGGTTTTAGAATTTATTATATTGTTACTTTGAGGGGAAGTAATTATAGTTATAGATTCGGTTGTGCAGAGGCGACATGACTTTGAGCCTGGAGTATAAGACTTAATTTTCTTTATGATAGTCCATTTGATTGAGAAGGGGGTATTATTAGAATTAAGTGTTTTAATTAAAGTGGTTAGAGAAGTTCATTGGTTATTATTAAAATTATGGTTGTTAAAAGAAGATATGTGGTTTGATATTCTTTTCTTAATTGATGTTGAAGTAGCGCCGATATATGCATGTACTCTATTAAAAGCTCGAGGTCTGGTATTAATATTAATTTGCTTATTTGTATTAGTTAAATAGTTTGAATTTTGTTCATTGTGTTCAACAAAAGGGTGGGACAATTATTGTACGAGGACCGTTTTGGAGGAGATAATGAGTGTTGTTAGTTTTAGGATGGCTGTTAGAAGAAATATTATTATTCTCATTAATAATATTATTGTTATTATTATTAATTTTATTATTATTATTATCATTATTATTATTGCTAGTTGTATGATTATAGATGGAGGGGCTGCTCGGGTGGTATATTGGATTAATTTGGTTAGTAAGGTAGAAATGGTCGCAGTTTAACGTCGTGCCCGGGACAATTTACACTTTTTTTTTGGTGTGATTTTGACTATTCATGCTTCTCCTTTTGGGTTTCTGAAAAGAGATTTATTCCTAATTAGATTCCAAAAAGTTCGGTTATAAAATGTCTTAATTTTATTCTTTTTATAGGTTTAGTGAAAATGTCGGCTATATTATTTTCAGACGTCACATACATAAGAGTAATAGATTTTTTCCTTATTTCATCCCTTATAAAATGATATCTGATATCAATATGC
>NC_136498.1:18330480-18590480 GCF_053919585.1 Euprymna scolopes
TAAAGTGGGAAGATTGGTTGATTCTTCCCCGAGAACTTAAACACCAAGGCAGTAACAGTCAGTAAACCAGAGAATGAGGAAAACCTCTAAAAAGGTATGGCGGAAGTGTACTCCTGATCATGGATTAAAGAACAATTGGCTGAACTACGGGTCATTCGCTGGCATATCTCACTCACACAGGGCATATCCTGCCCTGGCCATTGAGATATTCCTTCGCATAGCCAGGAAGGGTCTGAACACCAAAATTCAATTTTAGATCGGAACTTTCTCAATGTTAATCCTCTTGTTAACAAATCCACCAGGTTGAGTGTACTATCAACATATCTGAAGAGAGTCTTCAAGCCATAGCGAGACTCCAACTCCACATTCATCTGCGGAATGTCTTTAAGTCTATTTTTTGCAAAAACATTTTTGCTAGCCATGGTTTGAGATAAAATCCAGGATAAGACCACCTTTGCATCCGTGGCTATACACAAATTCATAGGGACAAATCCTTCACAATTGTCCAGGATTGTGAGGAGACACTCGAAGGCGAGGAAAACGGCCATTAGTTCCAACACAGGCAAAGTCTTGTCCTTCATAGGTGCCACCTTAGCTTTCGCAAATAATAAGGATGACTGGCCATTTTGCACGATATACACGGCAAACCCACGATATACACGGCAAACCCATATGCTTCCTTGGACGCGTGGCAAAACAGGTACATATCTCCAGGCATCCCTGCCATAAGCGCCTTGCGTAAAAAGCGGAAGTCACTCAATCCTGAAAGGTCCCTGGCCAGCTCTCTCCAATCGCTCAGGGGAGACAAAAATTTCTTCAATTATACCGTCCTCCTGTTGCGGACGAAACACGTCCAAATATTCATCGTATATTTTTCTTTTAGTCAAGTTTGCTGTCACCCGGCCTAAAACATGCAATGAAGTTGCATGATTAGAGGGAACTCTGGCTAATCTATCGTGATGCCAGGGGAGCTCTACATAATAGCTTCCATCCCGTAGCTCTAACGTTTCCTCAAACCGCTTCATCTGCACTTTATCGTAATCAGAGAAGGCCTCCTGACTGTGAAGCCCCAGAGATTCCAACGTAAACATTTGTTCTAGTCCTCTTTGCAACATACTGTCAGGAAATCACTCCGTCATGGGATCCAGGTATGTTGATTGTGTTTCAAGGACAAAACATAAATGTGATGCATCGACCTGGGGAGTATGTTTCATCACCGAATTAAACGAGAGGTGAGTAACGCCAGAGGGGGGCTTATCCTCTAAAAAAAAGAGTCCACTGCTCCGAACGGGACCAATCCAGGCGGGGTTGAAAAGGCCTACCCATTCAAACACGGCATCAGCTTCAATGTGTCCAGGTGTTCAATCAGGTCTAACCCAATTATTCCCTTGATCGGTATTAAATCAACTCCGATCTCAAACTGACCGGCCAAAGCATATTTTGCATCCTGAAAGACACGCAATAGAGATTCCATGTTGGTCACTCGAACCGACAAGTCCATACCATCAGCCACCAAGACAGGAGATATCACAGTCCTTCCAGAACCCAGGTCAATTCCCAGGACTACCACTGTGAACCCACGCTGACACTCACCTAGAAAGGTAGACAATCTCAGCTGACAATTGACACCAAGGGTTTCGATTGGACACAAAGTTCTCAGTACATCTGCCGCCAGATATGTCCGCCCGCTACCCGTGTCCAGTAGGCAATTCACTGACACTGTCTTTGTTCCACAAGAGAATGTAATTGAGAGAATGGGAGGCAACGTGCGGGAATACCCGGTTGAAGTTGCATTGTTCACATCCACATGAAAAGGAGTAATAGCGTTCCCCCTACCAAACTTTTGAGACGTATTCTGTCTTACTGTTGATGTAAATGCGGTGGAGGCACCGCCCTTAATCTGTAATCTCTTTATTGCTTCTCCAGTTAGTCTCAATATGGAGGACAAAGGCGGCACCCGTCTATCTGTTAGTGCTATTATCTCCCCTTTCAATTCGAGAGGAAATTTCCTAAAGAGAATCTTAGCCATCAGTCTGGCTCCGCCAGAATCGTCCACAGAAAAGTCACAGGAAAAGGAATTCCCCAGCTCTTCCAACAGCGATGCTGTCCTGGAAACGAAGTCCCCCAGCTCAAAAAGAGCTACACCTTTCTTCGGAACATAGTCAAGAATATCCTTGAATATTTGGTCAATGATTTCATCCAGGTCCAGATATTCTCTTTTCAATATAGCCATGGCGCGCTGGTAATTGGTGTCGATGCAACTCGGGTGATTTATCAGCCTCAAGGCTCTGTCTGAGAGTGAACACTTCAAGAAGTTCAACCTCTCTGCATCATTGGCCATGCCGATCACGCAGTTCTCAAACCTAGTTAAGAAGTTTCTGAAACTCATGCGGTCAGACTCCATTTCCTGTCCACTAAATGTGGGCCACGTGATCTGTATACGTGGGGGTTTAACAATGAAGAAGGAAGAAACTCTACCGGTAGTTGCAGGAGCCCTTGAGAACTCAAAGGCAGATTCCGAGTAAGGGCTGGGCCCTGGCTGTCGGTATGCTTGATCCAAATCACCCAAGCCTTCATAATAATCCTTCAGTTGAGGCAGCCAAGTACCCTCAATCTCGGCAGGTGTTCTCTCATCAAAGGAGCCTAACTCCAGCTGTGTGATACAAGTCTCTAACTCGACAATGAATTGTCGAATTTCCGCCCTTAAGAATGAGTACGCCAATGTCCTAACTCCATCACGACACATCTTCAGTCGTCCCTGAATCTTCTGAGTCAATGATTCCCTTCTGCGTAGGAGCTGCTCTTTCGTGACGTTCATGACAGTAATTAACCAACGAATGAGTAAAGCAGCAAATCGTTTGCAAGACGTGTAAAAAAAGACTATTTAGAGGATAAAGTAGATTACCCAGTGATAGCGTAAGCTCCGAGGGGTTGCAAAGGATGCCCTATGCGACACCCCCTACTGGGTCGAGTAACAAGTATTGTAGTACGGCGAGCAGCGAGTAACTAAGTTGTGTCAACCGTCCACCAGTAAGTCATTAACACCATTGGTACTAGTCAGAGACACAATTCTTTTATAACAGAAGAATTATGTCTCCCACTACTCCTCCAAGTCTATAAGAGACTCGTCCTCTCAACCACTCAGATTAGAATTCCGCCCTCGAGGCCGGCGCCACCACGTAAGCAATCTTCCTTTTTTATTTTTTTTATTTTCTCACAGATGTGAGTGATGAGCATGGCAAGAGATTCCACCAGGACATTTCAATGATGAAGAAACGTTTGAAATGGAACCCTGGCTTGTTGGTAAACTACTGCTGGAATATAAAATGGAGGATGGCATAAGAGGGTTATGGGGACAAATGTTGTTTAAATTGGCAATTATGTGGTTTTCATTCATAATAATAAAATATGAGTTATAGCACATGTAAATAGTGCCTTATCTAGGAATTTATCAAGATATTTTTCTTACAACGAAACAGGTTTATGTGACATGTGCTCTTTTTTAATCTGAAATTGTTGCACAGTGTTATTAAACATAGGAACATGAAATATGTTGCACAGTGTAATTAATTCAATATTTTTCATTCTTAAAAGCAAGTTACGATCTCTAATATTTAAATATTATTTTAATATGAGACAAATTCCGCCCAAGTATTTGTTCCATGCACAAAATCTGTGACTATCAGACTTTCTTCTTGTAAATCTTATCGAAATCAGAAATCTAGACGCAATTTCATACTAAACCATTTATTTAATCCACGGAGGTAGAGTGCGCTCGTCCCATCAGCCACGATCGGGTGGGGTGAGAATAATCTTGGAGATGCGAGCAGAAGTTCGAAATTAACAAAATTATGAATCTGCATCTAAAAACTTCATCAACCTTTCAAATTTTATTAGAAAAAAAAAATCAAATCTGTCATAAAAAAACGCAGTTGTTTATACTTGTATACAAACAGTTGAAGACAAATCATTTTTTTGCGTACTCACCAAACATTGCTGCTACATCTTACAGAAGGCAATGCTATTACATTTTTATGCTTGACTCGTTTACTTTGTTAGGACTCTATCACTTAGCAAAGTTGAAAAACTTGCAACCAAAAGTTTTAATAAGAATCAGAGGATTGAAATTCATAAGATTTTTGTAAACACACGACAAATGCTTTCGAATTTATTCTTATAAATAAGTAACCGTTAATAGTTATATATATATATATATATATATATATATATATATATATATATATATATATATATGTATGTATGTATGTGTGCGTTTTATAAGTAATATAATAAAAGTATTGCTTTCCTTTAGTTTGGCTTATGTAATTATCATGATTTCACTATTAAAATATTTGCGTTTATCAGTAGCGAAATGTATCTTATTTGTACACTTTCTGTCCCGTTTATTCTTCCGATCCAACAAATGGACGGGAAATCGATTCTAATTTTATATTAAAACCAAGAAATTCGATCTTCATTTCGTTATGATAACGTTAAAAGCAGCAATGACAAACCTTATTTGCTGCAATTCTGCAATCTTTTCATCGGTGGACAAAGATTGCTAATGGGGTCCCATCAAAGCCACTATTTTAAGCTGGAAGATATTTTGCAATAGTAAATATTTCTGTTCACCCCTTTTATATTATTTGGGTTATTTACTCCATGGTAGACTAGTAAGCGTGTCCGCCCATGGGCCAGGAGGCCGGGTTTCAATCCCTGGTATCAAAGGCACAAATATGGTACGATATGGTGAAGAGCAAGTGCAAGTGGAGCAATACGTGGAAAAGAGTATCTCACTACCCTACATCTCTATATATAGAGAGATAGAGATAGAGATAGATAGATAGAGAGATAGATAGAGAGAGAGAGGAGGAGGAGAGAGAGAGAAATAGAAGATGAGATGATCTTCCAAAGTAATAGACGGTTCATCATGAAATTGAAATATATATTCTCGGCAATATTACTTTTTGTAAACCTTTTGTAATTATGGTTAGAATGTTTAGTAATGGGTCGAGAAATCAGGGTTCAATCTGCAGTTGGGATTTAAAAAAATGGTATTTCGTACCTTCTTACTAAACATTTAGTAGCATAAGATTGAGATGAAGATTAAGTAAAGTAATCCTGGGAATCGAGTCACACTCTTCCCTAAATGTTGGTGTGGTAGCTAAAGAAAATGGACCCTTCGCGTCGCCCCTGACTATGGTCAACCACTTAACAACTCGTTTAGCTTAAGGGTAAGATTGTTCGCTTATGAGTCGAGAAATGATGGTTCAATCATTCGGTTGGGTCTTACTAAAAATTAAAAGAAAAGTACTTCATACCTCCTTGCTAGTATAAGGTGAGGGTCAAGGGCAAGTGGAGTATACTAACTAATACAAAGGGTGTCTTCGGGTTTCTCTCAGCAATATTCGACAACTTTACTGAACCAATTCGTTTCGCATAATGTTAAGTATATTTGCTAATGGACCGGGAGTTCAGGGTTCGATTTTCTGTTGTCCGGGATCGAATTAAGATTAACGAATGAACAACGCTTTTAATATTTTAATTGTCATCGAAATCAATACAATCGTCCACTTTTACAAGCATACCTCCTCGCAGTGACGTAGTCAAGAATATATTGCGGTCAACATTGCACTGTAGGGAATCTACGGATAATTTTATAAAATTACTTTTTATATAACAATTTCATTAAAGTTTAACATGCAAAAAGTCAAGTATCATGGTTCAATTGTGCTCTATTTCCGACGCGCCCATGTCTTATCAAAACGCCTACTGTTCATTTTATACGCTGGGGGCTTCTGCGCGTGCGGTGATAAAACTTACAAATGTATTTGTGATGTTAGGCTGTATCAGAATTTAAACTTTAGGCAAAATAGATCTGTTCGTTCTTTTATCGGATTTTTTCAAGTACCGATTTTCGATATTTATCGGAGGCATTCCGATACAAATCTATCTAATAGAACTGTCAGAGACATAAAGTAAATGTGTGTGCTCTTTTTAAAAAAATCAGCCGAGCCGTTTCGGAATCCATAAGGAACGAACTCACATATTCAAAGCTAAATAAGGAGAGATAAAATTCAGTGTCTCTCTGAAGCCGAAACTCTGCTATTACTCGTATATGTCTAACCGAAACTATGTCATAACTCTCATTTAACGCCCAATTCAGTTTACTATAATGTTTCAGTCCGATGTACTCCCCCATATATATATATATATATATATATATATATATATATATATATATATATATATATATATATATATATATATAGTCATAACAGGGTCGTTCCAAACATAAAGCCTCCTAATTTTTAACTAAAAAGTTGCCAAGCCATGGAAACAGAAGTGATACCATTAAAACGATCAACCTTTCGGGCTCCAGAATGTATTTTCCTACATAATCATCACCATTCTCAATTCACTCATTTTAGGAATTCAATGATCCATATCTGCTTTTGACGCACGTCTATGACAGGTGTTGCACACACACACACACACACACATATGCTGTAGGGAAAATCGTGACTTACTTGACTATTGTGTGTGTCTGCTTCGTAGGATTTGGTCGCTTAACAAAATAAAAGCGGACTTTATACTTCGCCAAGTCGGTTGACTCGCAAGTGTTTAAACAAATTGCTAAATCCTCTGTGAAAGTCCGCGAAACCTGTCGATTGATAGATTGGCACCTGTTCGTGGAAAAAGGCAAACTCGGCATGAAGAGTAAGTGTAGCAGATTAGCGATGGACAAAACCCACCACAATGGTGAGGATTTTTAACTATCATCGAGTGTGGTCCCTCTAGATTTGCAATATGGCGACCACTACGCCGACAATATACGACCACTGTTATCCGACTCTTGGAGAATGTTTTCCTTGAGCCAGGCCTGATTGAAATACTGACCGACAATAACACTGCATTCACAAGAAAAACTTTAGAGAATTTGCAAAGAATTCGGACGTGCATCTGTGATTTCGATGTGTCTACTCGTCGGGTGGAAACAGAATTGCCGAAGAACGAAGTCATAGGACCATTAAGACTATCGCGATCAGAAAGAATTGTTCAATATTAAAGGCAGTCTACTGACACAAAGTCACCTGGAAGGATAACGTTTAGCCTCCCACCGCATCGGCGGATGCGCAACATAGATACCGAATAGAGGGCGTTGAAGCTAACTCGCTGTCTAAACCAGAGGTGACTGGAGAAAAGTATAGAAAAGGGACGTCGTTTGGGTTAAAAACCCACGAAGCAAGTGAACGACAAAATACAGGACTGGTTACGTTACGGAAGTGATCAGTCTGTAGTTTGTGAAAACAGACGGGGTTCATCGTCACATTAAAGACTTTCAACCAGTCATAAGTACACAATTATTGGAAAAGAAGGCGGAAAAGAATACAACTTTATCGAAATCAACTTTAAAACGCTATATATATATATATATATATATATATATATATATATATATATATATATATATAAAAGTGAAAATGTATGTCTGTGTGTGTGTCTGCCTGTGTACATTTCCCTACACAATATCTCTGTCAATTTTCAGTCTACAGACTCGAAATTTGATATACAGGGTATTGAGATTTGGGAAAATCGATGTGATCGGTTTTTGGCCAGATATTTGGCTGTTAAGAGGTCAAAGTTCAACACTTTGACCTTTGAGAACTCTACCAAACTCCTCCGCCAATTTTGGGTCTAAATACTTGAAATTTTAGATTTAGGTTACTTGGACATGGATCTAATAAATAACTTCATTTGATCCCAAAACAATAAATGTTAAGGGGTCATAATAGTGGTCAAAGTTAAAAAAAAATTGACCGCTGCGGTCTCTACCAAATTACTCAGACAATTCTGGTCTAAACATTTGAAATTTTACAAGATTATTCACAGATAGAGAAAGCTTATTAATCGGTTTGGGTCGAAAATTTGAGCTAGGAATATATAAATGCATGTATGTATGCATGTTTGCATGTCTGCCTAAAACTTTCGAGAGAGGCGACGGATATTACCAAAATCAGTATCGTCTTTAAGCTCGACCTTTCAGACTACAAATATCGAAAAATTGGCTAAAAACAATAATTTCTTTATTAGACACTTTTCTACAGGGAGGGGTCGCTTTTTTCGCCGATATTGTCGAAAACCATCCCCTCTTTTCGATTGTCTAGCCTTAATTTAAACATACGTCACTTTCCGTTTGGCCATAGTCGTAAAAGCAAGGATGTCACGGGTTTTCCCCTTCTTTTCTTCCTTCGAGGTACGAGTTCGAGCCTGCCTTTCTACTACCACTTGTTTTTGCTCAACATACACCTCCAAACACCCGGGCAACGCCGGGCTGAAATGCTAGTATATATATATATATATATATATATATATATATATATATAAGTGAAATTCTGTGTGTGTGTATGTGTACATTTCCCTACCTAACTACTCTGTCAATTTTCAGTCTACAGATTCGAGATTTGACATAAGAGGTATTTAGATTTGGGGAAATCTTTTTAATCGGTTTGCGGCCAGAAATTTGGCTTTCATGGAGTCAAAGTTCAACGGCGTGACCTTTGAAAACTCTACCAAACTCCTCCGCCAATATTGGGTCCAAACATTTGAAAGTTTAAATTTAGGTTACTTGAACATGGGCTAAACTTTTTATTTTGATTTGAGACAAAAATAATAAATGTCAAGTAGTTAAAATTGGAGTCAAAGTTAAGAAAAAAGTACTTTTGCAATCTCTACCAAATTACTCAGACAATTCTTGGTCTAAACATTTGAAATTTTACATAAAGGGTATTCACACATATAAACATTACATAGTGCCCGAGCAAAGCCAGGCTGAAGTTCTAGTATCTATCTATCCATCTATCTATCTATCTATCTATCTATCTATCTATCTATCTCTTTCTCTCTCTCGCTCTCTTTCTTTCTCTCTCTCTCTCTCTCTCTCTCTCTCTCTATATATATATATATATAAACTTTAATGGCTACATATGTGCATACATGATTCTGTAATCACTCGTTATTGAGGAGACAGCGACACCAGGCCTAAAACACATGCTCTGTTAACTCATTGAGCACTTTTTGGTAGACACGTTGTTTCAGTGTATGTACTTCTAGGAAACTAAGCTACACTGTCATTATATATATATATATATATATATATATATGCCCTATTATACATTTGTTATTTTTATGTATTTATATTCATATTAAAAACCCTTTTTTCTAATTATTTCAAAAGAAAATACAAGTAACAAAAGACTTCTTCGGGCGATGTTGCTCATACAAAAGTAGAGTACAAACCTTTCTTTCGTATCTTCTAAAAAGGTTATTTGTAAGTGACAGACCGAAACATACTCATGAATGTGCAGCGACATATAAATGTTTATGTAAAAACAAATAAAAACTATATCCTGTTCGACTTATATATCAATTAAAATATAAACATGATTTAACACATATTTATTAAAATAAATCAATAGACAAAAACGGAGAATAATATAAAAAATTGGAATCATGTCTTCTTTTAATAACCTTCTTAGTGACATGAAATATGGTTTCCGCTCCGCAAGATCTACAGCAGATGTGCTAACGGTTATATCTCATAGGATTAGTGAATCTCTTGACAAAGGCTTCCTTTCCAGAGCAATTGCTCTTGACATGTAAAAGGCCTTCGATAAGGTATGGCATAAGGACCTACTTCACAAGATTTCCAGCTACGGTATCACTGGTAATGTTTTCTCAATCATTAAATCATTTCTCTCCGATAGTTTCATAAGAGTAGTGGTTGATGGGCAAAATTCAGAGGGACACAGTATTAATGCTGGAGTTCCTCAGGGGTCCATCCTGGGCCCAACTCTCTTCCTGATCTACATCAATGATCTCCCTAAACACACACTTAAGTCATTCGTTGACATCTATGCTGATGACACGACCATCTACGGCAACACATCAAAGGTCGTAAATGACAAGATTCTCTCTAATTCTCTCTCTTCTGATCTTGAGCGCGTGGTACAGTGAGGGAAGAGGTGGCTGGTTACTTTTAATGCATCCAAAACCAAGCTTCTATCTTTACATCATCAACGCTCTGATCCCCATCTGGCATCAATTGAAATGGATGGCTCTCGTCTTGGGGAGGCTCCATGTTTTGACAAGCTTCTGGGTTTGACCTTTACTCCTAATCTGAAATCGAACACGTACATCAGGTCTGTTGCTAAGGACGCTGGGAAAATGGTAGGCTCCTTCTACCGTCTCCGAAGATATCTCACTACTGATGCTATTCTCTATCTGTATAAAAGCCAATTACGTCCAAGGATGGAGTACTGCTGCCACATCTGGGCAGGAGCTGCTAAAAACAGACTATTCTGCCTTGACAGAATACAAAATAGACTCCGAAGCTTAGTGGAGGATGCCCTTTTCTCTTCCCTGCAGCCTCTCTCTCACAGAAGAGAAGTTGCGAGCCTGTCTTTGTTTTATCGTTATTTCCACGGCAAGTGATCGTCTGAGCTCCAATCTCTCGTTCCCCCTCGCCAATCTTTTACGAGAAACACCCGTCTAGCTGAAACGACCATCAATAATTTTCCCCACTCTTTATCTGTGCCTAAATCCAAACGTAGATTCCATGAGCAGAGCTTCTTTCTCAGAAGTCCACGACTGTGGAACTCTCTTCCGTTTGCCTGTTTTGCACCTGACTACAACTTGGATGCCTTCAAGTCCAACATAAACAAATTCCTGACAAACTGCTGTCTTAAGTAAGACATTCTATCAAATCTCCAATACTAATGATTACTACAATACTATCTCATTGATTACTGTACACGCAATAACCCTTATCCCCGAGTGGCCTCCGGGCCTTGATAAGTGGTGACCTCCATGTAAAAAAAAAAATATATATTAACAAGTTTTGGTCTCTCCTCTATCAAGGTTTTTAGGGAAACACACACACACACACACACACACACACACACACACACACACACACACATATATATATATATATATATAATGTTCATTTGACACCAGTTTCCATGAGATCACTGAATTTAAGTGGCGGTGCAGTGTGGACAAAACTAAAATGTGTAATTATTTGAGGACACCAGGTGCTGTATGTGCTCTCCGATTGTATCGGCATTGTTACTAGTCGTCTTGGATATCTTACACAGGAATTTCGAAGTTCCGGCTCAGAAGAGTTGTGCGTTGAGATTACGCAACCGTTGCTCAAAATTACGAGCGTAGCCACATTTACAGGAGGTATCAATAGCCAGAAAAATTGAACGGGGACTATATATATATATATTTCTTTTTCTTTTTTGGGTCGAGACGTTCCAGGTCGCCTGATGAAGTCTCTTTGACTGAAACAGATGGCTATTTGTAGCGAACATATTTAACTGTCTACCCCAAATAATAATAATAATAATAATAATAATAATATATATATATATATATATATATATATATATATATATATATATATATATATATATATATATATATATATATATATATATATATATTTAACACCGGAATAAATATACTAACCGTATTTAATAACTAACAAGAAATTAAATAAATAAAGTATAAAATAAGAAAACCGAAATTAAAAATAAAACCTTTATAAACAATAAAAAGACAACAACAACAAAAAGAAAAACTATAAATACACCAATCTTCAGAGAAAAAGAAAAGTAAACGAAAAAAACAACGACGATCGAACACATCAATAGAAACCGCTTGATAAAAATATGGCTGAACAACAACTTTTGGGCGACATTATATATAACATGCCAGCTGAAATGAAAAAACATCTCGGCAAATTGAAAAGATATCCAGAAAAAAGTATTACTTTCGTGTTCAATCAGACGTGCTTTAATAATGACTTGCTGCCATTGTATATATATATATATATATATATATATATATATATATATATATATATATATATACTCCTAATAAATCCGTTTTCCTTTTGTGCGTATTGATATTCATATTAAAAACCCTCTTTTCTATTTATTCAAAAAGAAAATACACTTTTCTTATATATGGGTTGTGGAATTACAGTTACTAGCAAAGGATCTAGCTAATTTGCATATTCTTTTAAACATTCATTTTAATTAATTCCTTATTAGTTTTTTCGGTTTTCTCATGGGATGATCATCTTTAGTTAACTATTACGTGCGATTATATTCATGCAGATATTCTACTTGATTTATACTTGCATAATATTTGCGTAAAAAGTTTACAGGACACACAGTATTGTTTCCATATATATTTATGTATACGCATATATTTTTGTCTACTCTATCTATCTATATCTATCTATGTATCTATCAATCTATCTATATATCTATAAACGTGAACGTGTCTGTGTGTCTGTGTGTCTGTGTATGTGTCTGTGTACATTTCCCTACGCAATTTACTCTGTCAATTTTTAGTCTACAGACTCGAAATTTGATATACAGGGTACTGAGATTTGGAAAAATCGATGTGATCGGTTTTTGGCCAGGTATTTGGCGATTAAGGAGTCAAAGTTCAACGATTTGACCTTTCATAACGCTACTAAACTCCTCCGACAATTTTTGGTCCACGCACTTGAAATTTTAGATATAGGTTCCTTGGACATGGATTTAACTTAATAACTTCATTTGAGCCCAAAACAATAAATGTTAAGGGGTCATAATAGTGGTCAAAGTTGAAAATAATTGACCTCTGCGGTCTCTTCCAAATTACTCAGACAATTTCTGGTCTAAATATTTGAATTTTTACATAAAGGGTATTCAGAGACAGGGCAAGCTTTTTCATCAGTTTGGGTCGAATTTTTTTGGTTACCAATATATAAATGTATGTATGCATGTCTGTTTGAATGTCTGCCTTAAACTTTCAATAGAGGCAACGGATTTTACCAAAATCAGTATCGTTTTAAAGCTCGACCTTTCATACGACAAATATCGAAAAATTGGCTAAAAACATAAATATCTTCCCCTTCAACTCGGAACTTTTCTACAGGAGGGGGGGTCAATTTTTTCGCCGATATTTTTTAAAGTTATCCTCTTCTTTAGATTGTCTAGCCTTAATTTTAAAAAACGTCGCTTCCGGTTTGGCGGTGGTCGTAACAGCATAAACGTTAGGTTTTACCCCGTTCTTTTCCCCCTTTGCGGTACCGGTTCGAGCCTGCCTTCCTACTACCACTTTTTTTTTGCTCAACATACACATCCAAACACCCGGGCAACGCCGGGCTGAAATGCTAGTATATATATATAAACATATACCCCCCCATATATATATATATATATATATATATATATATATATATATATATATATATAAACCTTTTATGTATAAGATATATAATCCGTTTACTTGTTGTAAAATAATGAATTTCTATTGACAAATAAAAAATATACTCATGGAAAATCTCCAAGATCGAAAATCAGGAATTAAGCATAGTCGGTTCACAAGGGTTGTGCTTAGGAATTGCGCAACCGTTGCTAAAAATTCCGCGCACATTCACGCTTACGGGAAGTACTGATTGTCTATCACAATTCAACGGAGACTATGTAGCACTAAGTTGCTTTTATGTATAAGTTCGGAAATATAATCCGTATTCTTGCCGTAAAATAATGAATTTCTTTTAACAAATAATAATAGACTCATGGCAAACACACAACATTTTCATATTTAGAGCGGTGATATGCTTTTTATTAAAAAGAAAAAAGAAAACGAAGAAAACTGAAACAGTGGAAAGAAACCGAAACTATCAACGTTGTGCAGCGATTCTTCATAGTCTTAACAGGTGAATCATTCCCGCGAAATCTCTCGGTCGATTGACAAAGAAAAAAAATTCTTAAAACAAAATGAACGCGTGTACGTTAATGTCGACGTGAATGACCGTCAGTAGCAGCTGATTGCTTCAGCTACCAAAGTTTCACGCCAGAACAAAAATACTTCTCAGACTGTAAAATATATATTCATAGTTGTCTGTGTATATTTATATTGTGTGTATTTAATTTTATGAGTCATTTTGCTTCATTCTATTTGCGTGGATAAATTGACGGGAATCTTGGTCTCTCTCTCTTACTTTGGGATAATTGCACCAAGTCCAGGGTGATTGTGCCAATTAGCTAAAAGTAAATATAAAGAGCAATTTTTTTAGTTGGCGCAATTACCCCCAGATTTAGCGAATTACCTCAACGTACGGTATATATATATATATATATATATATATATATATATATATATATATATATATATATATGTATAATATACAATATTCGTATATATATATATGTGTGTGTGTGTGTGTGTGTATTATACCAAATCTATCTATCTATCTATCTATCTATATATATATATATATATCACGTGAAATCACCTTTTTCTTCACCATATTCCCTCTCCTTCACTATTTGTTACCAAGCAAGATCTATGACTTACTTGTAGTTTCATCAAATACTTTTGCAAGCAAAATCCGATCCCGCATTTTGCTAAATCCTACCCTCTGATGAGAAGGAAAGTATTTCTTCGAAACACTGCCGATTAAGGACTATCCACTTATTTTGTGCTTCCTTTTTTTAAAATGAAATAGGTTTTTAATTCTTTTTCAAAGTGTTTTTTAACATGTTTTATTAACTACTTGTTCTTATATATATATATGTTAGTCTAGCGGCACTGATGAGTTGTGAAACAACGAAACAGGTCTGTATGTCGATGACTAAAATATATTTTATATATATATATATATATATATATATATATATATATATATATATATATATATATATATATATGTATGTATATATATAGTAGCAAAAGTACCCGTCGTTGACTGGGTTCAAAAACAGCCTACAGAAAATTAACCCTGATTTATTAAAGTATGATAGGTTATAAAAAGGAAGGGTAATAAAGAGATAGTTTCGAATTTGGGGGTATCAAAACTAAAGCAAAATAGGATGAAAGTAAAAATAAAACAGATAAACCCCATAATTTATTATACCATACCTCGTCATACTGAAACACTTATCACAATATTCTGTGGATCTATATTAAAAAAAAAACCTTGTTAAACTTTGTGACATATTTCCATTCTATGGAGGTCAGGCGCGAACGAACACCCCATACTTTTATTATACCATTTTTCTTCAAACTGAAACATAATTATCAAAGTATACTTACGCAGATAGATATGAAAAGTCTTCATAAAAGTTTGATATCTATTTCCATTCTATGGAGGCCATGCACGAACGCAGGATCCACAATTTTATTATACCATCCCTATTTAAGTTAAAACACACTTATCGAAGTGTTCATATGTACACCTATATCAAAATCATTTGTAAACGTTTTTTTTTCACTTTTAATTTTTTTATTTCCATACTTTGTGGACCAGGCGCGAACGCAGACCCCATAATTTTAATGAACCACTGTTCTGCCAGATCAAACCTACCCCTTCCTGTGTCTCGATAATCTTCTATCATTATATGTAATCAGTTTTTTAAAATAGTCAACCATTTAGGAGCCTATCCGTGACCACACACACACATTCAACTTTATATATATATATATATATATATATATATATATATATATATATATATATATATATATATATATATATATATACTAGCAGGTCAGTCGGTGTGGCCTGGTTGTAAAATACGCTTAAAATGATATTTTTAATCTCATATTCCATATTTATTATTACAGAGCCAATACATTATTGATTATTATATTGTACCCAAAAGTAAAAAAAAAAAAACTTGGGTGGCACCAACTAGAATCGAAACCAAAGCATGCATTTCTCCAGCTTTATTTTTTAACGTTTGACCTAAGTCCATACAAAAACTTCAAAAGAATAACGCCGCGAAAGATATAAATGCATATTTGCGCATGCCTAGAAATAACACGTTTAGTGACGTATGCCTTCCAAGTTTCAATTAATTAAAATATTGCCCCATTAGTAGATATTTTGAGCGGCTAAAAACCAGATCGTATTTGTTCCATAGACTCAAATATCGGCTACTAGTCTCTCGCTCCTTGACAAGCTTCAAAAGAGAGTCGCAAATCTGATAGGCCTTGAACTGGCAGCTAAGCTTCAGCCTCTGTCCCATCGACGAAACGTTGCATCCCTCTGCCTGTTATACAAGTATTTTAATGGTGAATGCTCTAACGAACTGCAAGCACTTGTGCCCCCACGACGTAAACATCCTCGACAGACCCGACAGGCTACAAAATCCCACTCCCACACTGTAGAGATCCCTAGATGCAAAAGATCTTTCTACTCCAGTAGTTTCTTCCCCAGAACCGCTAGACTTTGGAATTCCATTCCAGGTCCCTGCTTCCCCAACTGTACTGACGTGCATAAGTTCAAGTGCAACGTTAACAGACATCTTACTGCCCAAATCCCTACATAGTGCCCCAGTAGTTGTTGCCCCTGATAGTAGTCCCCTACACCAAAGTGGCAATGTGCCTTGTTTGGGGTGAAAATGTAATAATGAAAAAATTAAAAATTTCAAGTTTCAAGTCTGTAGATTAACAATTGACAAAGTAGTTTCGTAGAGACCGCTTCAAACACTGACAGACAGACAAGGCCACACAAATAGAGAGAGAAAGAGAGAGATACGCCCGTCAATATACGCACACGAATGGCTTATAATACTGAACACGTACATTATATATATATATATATATATATATATATATATATATATATATATATATATATATATATATATATATATATATATATATATATATATATATATATTCTCGAGTTGCTGTGGCTTAGTGAAAATGGGAAAGAAATGTCAACAAAAAAAGGCAAAAATTGATGTTTCTGATATTTTCAATAATTGTGGATACTTTATGTTGAAAGCGGTGTAAACATGACTGTTTAATTTAATTACCGACATGTATTGGAGCTCGCATTTGCAAGTATTGTAAAATAACCATTTTAGATGATTTTAAATTTGTATAAAAGTATAGCGTTTTATAAATAATAATACGTAGCAAAAAAAAAAAAATTACAAGAAAACTTTTTAAGGGATAAACCAACAAAGTAATAGGGAGACACACGCGCAGCCAAACACACACACACCAACAGACTAATGTCCAAATAAAACACGGAAATAAACAGCAAATACAATAAATAAGAAATGCAAATATGATATATATATATATATATATATATATATATATATATATATATATATATAATTATTTTTCACCAGAATATGGCATCTTACATTAACAACAGAAGTTGTGTATAGTGATGCGATATTTTAAATTTAGTAACCATTCGTTAATGTTGGGAAAATGGAATGCTAGAATTATAGAATGTTCAAGGCTCAATCAATCAGAAAAGGACGGACTATGTGAAGAGAGACTTTGTTAATTATATATCGAAAAACTGAAAGATTATGGTATATCTATGCATCTATTCTGCAGTTACGATCGATGTAATCTCAATAGCGTAGGAAAATGTAGACTTGTTCCCGGTGTCAATTGGAAGCGGTGGTAGGAGTTACTATTTAGAGAGTAAAATAGGAACCCCTTCCTTTGAAGATGTATTGATTGTGATGGTTTTTCTCGTCGGATGCAATGTAACATTTTAATATCATGACAGAATATGTATGTGATGGTGTTCGAAAGAAATTAGGCTAAATGTATTGGATTTGTATGTGGTATCTGTTGTTGTAAACCTACGATACGTTGGTTCAGAGGAGAATTTCTACCGCCATTTTATTAAATATACGAGGGTTGTTACAAAAGTAGATTTCCATTTTTTCCTCTAAATATTTAAGACGGGATTGATAAAATTAAAAACAAGCGACCTTTCGTGCCCCGGAATTTATTTTTCTACATAATCACCACTAATGCACTTTTATTAAAAGCTCATGTCTGCTTTTGATGCAAGTCTATGATAGGAGTTGCTTTCTCAGTGTCTCACGCTTTCACTATCTGCAACAGTCTATGAATGCATGAGTTAAGTAATTTGCAGTCTCCTATTCAGGCGGAATAAAAATAAAAGTAAAAAAAATAAGAGACTTTACAGATTGCCGTTTTCTGAGAGTAATGATGGTACGCTATCTGTAAAATTTCCTTCTTGGCAAAATTTTTTCGTAAACTAAGGTTGTTGACTAAGGTTCTTAATTAATCGTTATCAACATGCGATGGCCGACCACTACGCTCATCATTTTCAAGACTCTCGTCGCCGCCTCAAAATTTCTTAAACCATCATTGTGCTGTGTGTTCAGTATTCGTTCCTATGCCAAAAGTTTCGTTGATATTCTGAGCTGTTTCAGCATCTTTTCGGCCTAGCTTGAAGTGAAATAAGAAAATTATGCGAATTTGCTTTTTTTTCCTTCTTGTATTCAACGTTTTTAAAAAGCACTATTGTTTTAAACGACTTGTAATTTAAACGATTAGATAGGTAGAAAAATGCATTTTAAAATGATACATAAACTAAACATATTATAACGAAACCTTATTTGATAGTACATCATTTGAAATCAAAATTAAAAAATCCGCAAAGACTTTCCCGTCAACCTAATATTATACATGAAATAACTAATAGATGACAAACCAAAACAAACCTAAATTTTCATTCTATTATAATGATCAACAAAATTAACTTATTTTTTATTATATTGTTATTCACCCTAAACAAGATATATTGCGACATGAACGTACGAGGCGACTATTTGAGACCATATCTACAAATGCATTATGTTGTGAGTTAGGCTGCGGGGTGTCTATTTACATTATATTTATTTTTAGTCAGTGAAGCAGAAAACACTAAAGGATTTCCAAAGTCTTGCAGTTTGAGAGTAAAAACTATCAGAGTAGGAGGCCCTCCGACTTCTCATGATTTATACAGTGAAGAGTTTGAATTTTATCATTATTTTCATGGCAAGTGTTCGATTAAACTTCAATTTATGGGTCCACATTACCAAACCTTCACAAAAAGCACTTGACTAGCTACAACTATTATATACGATTTCTCCAACTCTCGAACTATGTCTAAACACAGATTCCGTGGACAAAGCTTCTTTTCCCGAACTGCCCGCATGTGGAACACTGTTCCACTGGCCTGCTTCCAAGTTGAATATAACATGGTAGCCTTCAAATCCAATGTAAGCAAGTTCTTGTTGAGTCATAGCCACAAATAATCAAAGTTACACGATTAACGATTACTACATTACAACCTTAAATTTCTTAAGCCTTATCCTCGAGTTGCGTCCAGGGCTTGATAAGTAGTGATACCCAACTAAAAAATGCTTATCGAATTAGTCAGATATGTTTACGTCGAGGGGATACGCATACTACGTCAAACTACTTTTCAATAAAGTACTTGAACAAAACTGACGCTAAAAAGCCCAAGATGTCAAGATTAGTACAGGGTCTGTGGAAACTATCATTCATGACCATTTGCATATGCATAAGGTGTCTGCCATATGGTTTCCCAGATTGCTCACACCATTCCAGAAGCGAGAACGTGTCGAGTGCTCGAGGATGAATTTGGAGATGTGCCAAGAAGATGAGTCAAATTTTTCCAAAAGACTGATTACACAGGATGAAACCTGGGTCCATCACTATGATCCAGAGACCAAATCCCAGTCAATGCAGTCGAAGCACTTGGACTCACCACCTCAAAAGAGGGTCCAGCCCTCCGTTAGCAAGGTCATGCTCACAGTCTTCTGGGACCAGGACGGAGTAGTAATGACAGATTTCCTGGCAAATGGTACAAAAATTCCAGGAGCCTACTATGCTTCACTTTTGAGGAAATTAAGGGAAGCTATCAAAATCAAGAGGCGGGGCAAGATTAGCAAAGGTACCCTCCTCCTGCAGGACAACGCTCCGGTCCACAACTCGCATGTGGGCAGATCAGAAGCACGGGCATGTGGTTGTGAATCTCCCCGTCCTCTCTATTCTCATGGCCTTGCACCCTCTGACTTTCACCTCTTCCCAGCCATGAAGTTGTTTTTGAAAGGAAAGCGTTTCCCAGATGTTGCAGACTTGATTTCTGAAGTCACGTCGTGATTGTATGACCAACCTGAGGTGTTCTACAAAAACGGTCTCCAGAGTTGCATCAAACGATGGGAGAAATGCATAACTCTGGGTGGTTCCTATGTAGAGAAAGACTAATAACTGTGCCAAGTTTCGTTGCTCTACTGCTATGAAAAGTGAGTCAGGGGCATTACTTATTGCACGCTCAAGATAACAAAAAAGTCAGGAATTTAGTTGGCAACGTAATACATAGAAACAAGCGGGAGTTGTGAAAATTCCACAGCGGCATCTTTCATATGTAATTGAATATATTATATGCAATATATTGCTGTTGTACATTCTGTGAATGGAGACGCCGTGATATTATTGTAACCATTTGTTAAAACTCTAAAATTATTTATCTAAGTAATCTGGTTGATGTAGTGTCAGAATATATCCGGTTATTACTGTTTATATCCAATATCCTTATAGGAGTCTGTGACATATTTCCATTTATGGGCGCCTAGCATGAACGGAAACCCCACGATATTATTATACCACCTTTAAATAGAACAGATACTACCCTTGGATCCTAGCCAGAAAATCAAGAAAGTATATTTTAGTTTCACGTACGGTCCAAAAGCAACATTTTTTTTTACATTACATCTTCGATGATCGGGAAATTCTATGTATTAAAAATAAGGATAGATGTTGATAACGTACAACGAGTATCAAATTAGAGCATCTATATACTTAGTTAATGTTCGTAGTTGTTATCACCTTTTATCCTCTTTTTTTATAAATAGGAACTCACGATTGAATAATTTATAATCTGGAAACCGTGACACATAGTACGCACGTTATAATACTATTAATATATTATATATAGTATATCATATATAAGTATAATTATATAGGTATCAATATATAGATTTTTAGAAAAATTTCCCATAAATCTGTGCACTTTTAATATGTGCTTTTTTAATCGAATATATGATTTACGACTAAACCTAACCTCTATGTTTATGGTGCTAGTAGATCAGGCTGACTGGAGATAGTTCCTTTCTGACCTAAAATTCACCTAACATTGATGTTAATTTTTTTTTCCTTTTAGCTTTGAAAAAACTCATTAATATTCTGCAAATTCAGAAAAAAATACAACAAATTTCCTTTACAAACCGAACGCCATGAATAAATATTTGCAGATATAAAGAACTTTAAAGTAAAAGCTTTTACCAAAATGACGGGATTCCGAATTACATAACTCGAAAAAGGTTGATATGTCGTAAAACAAAAAACAAAAAAGAAAAATAAATAATCAAACCAAATTCTATGAATAAATATTTTAAGATACAAAGAACATGTTGCATAAAACTATTTTTTTTCTAAATTCAGCATAAACTAACCCGAAAAAAGTTGATTGGTCGTAAAACAGAACAATTGAACCAAACCATATTAAGAAAAAATGGGAACAGTTGCTAGTTTAAAAAAATAATAGTTTCCAAAAGTAAAAAGGGTATATATATATATATATATATATATATATATATATATATATATATATATATATATATATATATATATAATGCTCCCTATCTTAGGGAAGTGATATACAAATTACCATTAGCGTATGAAGCGATGCTCTTTGTGTAAACAAATTAAGCTTAGGTACTTTGGACAATGTCATAACATTGTTAATTCACTGCTGTATAGTAGCACCGGTTGGGCGATCGGGTTTTGATCCTGGTTTGAGGTAGTTGCATGTCTAGCCGCACTGATGAGCTGTGAAACAGCGAAACAGTACTGTATGTGGATGACGATATATATATATATATATATATATATATATATATATATATATATATATATATATATATACGTGTGGTAGGGGAAACTTAGCTGCTGACATATTATATAGAGATTCTAAGGAGATTATTTTCATGAGCACACTCGTCGCAAAAGATCACCCAGTTCGTATAGGCATGCAACAGAATTCAGTTATGTGTCCGCACTTAAAAAGCAAAAGAAAAGAAAGCTGAAAAAAAAGTAATCGTTTGCATCAGAGTGTGCGAAAAAATGTCGCACACACCGACAGTAATGTGTAGACACGTGCTGGATGTTGGACAGAACGCACAGACTGCTAGGAAGTTGAGGTCGATGTAATGCAGAAGAGGGGGGGAAACATTCGTTTACTGTAATCACCGTAAAACACGGACGGTCATTCGATTAGTGGAAAATGCAACCGAAGAGAAATGATTGGAATTAAACCGGACTTTTTCGAATTATTCTAACGTATTTTTTCTTTCTCAGTTTTTTTTTCTATTTTGGAATTCTAATTATACGCAAGCGTTCTATATCACTTGAAAGACAAAGAAAAATTTCCTAAAAGTTTGATGTTTTGAGAATTTTGCGAAAATAATACTTATTCAATCTTCTCTCAGATATCCAGAGATTTTGTTTATATGTAAATCACTTCAGACAAGGCACGATGCCACTTTAAGGAACTATATACCATTTCAAAACAATAAAAAAACAAACTAGCCTACAATAATGGTTGATAGATTTCGATCGAAAGCATCCTCCATGGAATGTTATAACTAAACGACAGATTAAGGAAAACGAGAGTTACAAAGCTATATATATATATATATATATATATATATATATATATGAGAGGGAGAGAGAGAGATAGAGAGATATAGAGAGAGTATTCATGGTTTCAAATAACTTTTGATATATACGCAGATTAGAACCGTCCCTTGTTCCCAATACAAGAATTACATATTTGTGAAAGTTGTTAACATGTAGATAGTTCTAAAATAAATAGAAATAGAAAAATAGAGATGGACAAACATACAGAGAGATAGGTAGAGGTAAGGACATATATAGAGACAAATAAATAAACATACATATATACATATATATATATATATACATATATATATAATAACAGAGAGAAAGAGAGAGAGAGAGAGAGAGAGAGAGAGAGGGGGGGGAAAAGGGGAAGAGAGAGAGGTTAATCACGTTTTAAATTAATTTTCGAAAAATACGTTGATCGAAAACGTTCCCTGTAATCAATACAAGCATTACATATTTATGAAATTCGTAAACATGTATGTATGTGCATAAAAAGTTTAAACATATATACGCATGTATGTGCGTAAAAAGTTTACGTATATATATGCATGTATGCGTGTGAAAAGTTTGAGCATATATATGTATGTATGCGTGTGAAAAGTTTGTACATTTTTTTACTATGTTTAAAGCATGAACCAGTAACATTCGTATTTAACAATGCCACATCGTTTGGAGAGATGCAACATCGACTGAAATGATACGAATTGAAACAACAATTTGAAAGTGAATGGGAAAAAGACAAAAAGGTAAGTGATATTTGTTTTTTTATAATTTACATGAAGCTGAAACCATCATTTTAAAAATTTATTTCATGCAAAGTTTATATTTTATCCTTGTTGCTCTATGTATTTAACTATCATCCTATTATCATTTGAACTCGTAGAATTTGAACTAGTTGCTCGGGATATAATGAGTAAAACTATGCATTTTTTATCATTATCTTCACAACAACGTATTTTCTTTATTGTTTTTGTTCTCACGCATTTTGTCTTCTAATATAGTCTGAAGAAACAGGCATTTTGGAGAACGTTTTGTATTATTGCCTTATATGTTTTAAAGTTTAGCAAATCAAATGTACTTACTTGAAGTTTTAAAAGGACTTCGATCTCAAAGCTCTATTGGAGGGGGAAGAAATACGTCACATTGGGGTAATGACAGAGATTAGGTGTTTACTCGGAGAATTATATATATATATATATATATATATATATATATATATATATATATATATATAAAGTTTTGCAAATACCTGACGAATCCTCACAAGGAAAATTCTGTGTAACCTGATTGTCCTATATATTTACTTATACACTTGCTACAAAGCTCTACTTACGTATTGAGCACTGCTGAAAATAGATAAGAAAATTTTATGTTGCTCCATAAAATAATATATATATATATATATATATATATATATATATATATATATATATATATATATATATATGGATTCCGAAATAGCTGGTCTGATTTTTATGTAATTTCACACAAATATACTTTATGGGTCTGAGAGTGTTATTGAATCGGTTTTGTATCGGAGTGCATCTAATAAATATCTAAAATCATTAATCGATAATTGAAAAATCTGATTATGAACAAAGTTAACACCTTATAAAACCTAACATCACAAGAACATTTTAGAAGCAGAAATGGCCAGAGTATGAAATCTACAGGATGTCTTTGATAAGACAATGGTGCGTTCGAAATGAATGTTTCTGTTTAGAACACAATTGAATCATGGTACTTGACTTTTGCATTTAAAACTTTCATTCAAGCCATTATATAAAATATTTTTACAAAATCAACAGGAGGTTCTTTGCTAGACAGGTGCACGCTCGAAATGAAGGTTTCTTTTCAGAGCACAATTGAACCAGTTTTGATAACTTTTGCATTTTAAACTTTAATTTAACCTATTATATGAAATAATTTTTTAAAAAAAATCAATAGTAAGTTCTCTACAGGGAAATGACGACTACAATGCACTGTTGACTAAGTCACTGCAGGAAGACGTGACATTTACTCCCGGCGCACCGCGATGAGTCTCAGACCAGATCAAGTAATCGATCGATTTGATTGTAAAATGGGCAATTCAAACGATTTTGATGACAATAAAAGTATTGGAACTGTGGTACATTTGTTGAACTTCATCCAATCTCGGGCAGCGTCGGGTATCCCTGCAAAAAATATAGTTTGGATTTTCATAATTGGATATATTTAAAGTTGTAAAGGAGTTTCTGCCGTCAGAGTTCTCTTAGATTGACATTTTGATGATCTTTTTCAGAATATTAAAAAAAATTCTATAGGGAGTATAATAGCATTGATCAATATATATATATGTATATATATATGTGTGTGTCTGTGTGTATGTCATAGGAAGGTCTCTATTAAACTACTTTGTCAATTATTGGTTTAAAGACTTGAAACTTGATATATAGGAAATTTGGCCTGTGGAATTCACTTGCTTTGTCTTTTAGGCGGTAAAAATAGCTGTGAAAACTAAAAAAACAGAACTTGGCAGGCGTAAGTCAACTTAAATACTTCTTTACGCATATGAAAATATACATTTGTATGTTAATGCGAGTTAATTTTTTCTATCTATTTTAGCTCAGACGGTAACGATAAAGCTGGAGAGTTGCATGTTTCGATTTCGATTATAGCTGATGGAACCTAAATCATGTTTTCTAAACTTTTGAATTCACTACTATATATAGGGTACAATGTAATAATCAATAGAGTATTGGCTTTGTAGTAATAAAGATGATACATGCATAAATTAAAATATCACATTCAAGTATAATTTACGACCGGGCCACGCCGGGCGATCACTGCTATATATTGACACAAAAGATAATCAACAGTGAATTGGCTCTAAATACAAAATCTGCATAAATTAAAATATCATAGTTAAACATACATTACGATTAGGAAACACCGGCAGCGTATTATATATATATATATATATATATATATATATATATATATATATATATATATATAATACGCTGCAATATATATATGTATTCTTAATAAATATATATTTTTTAAATAACTATAGACATACGTACGTTTGATGTTCATTACTGACATCATTGTATGGCTTTTTTAGTCTAATGAAGTTGTCTTTTTGAATTAAGATTCCACTATGATATTTATGCACATATGTAACCAATAATGCTTGTATAATAAACAGACAATATCATAGCTTTGTCCTCTATTGTGTGGCGGGTTTCGTTATATATATATATATATATATATATATATATATATATATATAGTAAGTTATAAAATATATATGGCAATAACATACTACCTAGCTTTACCTACGTATTGAGCACTGTTGAAGTAAATAGTTCATGCATAAATTTATACTTTGGTATATTAATTTATGTGATTAAATTAAATAATCATATATATACACACACATATATATATATATACATACATATATACATACATATATATACACAGAGAGAGATATACACACACACACACACACACACACATGTATGATTAGACTTTTAAGCTTTTTAAAAACGGGAAAAATTGACTTAGAATGATTTATAACAAATTGAGAGCTGAATATGGTTAAACTGCTGGGAGGGTCGTAAAATATGCTTAAATGTGATATTTTAATTTGTCCAGATTTTTGTACGTTATTATTATAGTGATTTCAAAAGTAAATAAAAAGTAGTTGGGTACCATCAGCTAGAATCAAAACCAAAGGCAAAACTGTAACATCCAAAGCTGGTGACGTTATCACTGTACTTACGCTTACGAACTGATTAAAAATAAACTAGGATGAATGTACTAAATGAATAACGATTTTAAAAAAGAAGATTTAACCCCTTTTTGACAATTTAAAAACTATTTTAACCGGCTAAAGACCCATAAACCAACATTCCATAACAATCTAATCTCTTCAGGCCCCTATCGCTGCTCTGCGACTTTATGTTTCGGAAGAGATAAAGCTTGAAAATATGGAGACAGACAGACAGACAAACAGAAAGATATAGTGAGTTTTATAAATTAGATTAGTATCCATTTTCGTATTAAATGCTAACTGATATTCATCTCTACTTATTCCTTATTTTGTATTGATCGAATAATATACTATCTAGTTCGCTGCACCTTATCAATACAAACGCTAATACACATTTTCAGCAAGATCTTTCTAAATAATTTTCAAGAAAAAGTTGAACGGAAAAACAGACGAAAAGAGATATAGTATAGATCAATTAACTAAGTTCAAATGTGTTAATAAAATGTGACAGAAAAACATATTTTTTTGCAAAAGTGCTCAATACATGAGTAGATCTTTTATAAATAACATTGTATAAACATTAAGAAAAACTACGCTAATCGAGCCATGTTTCGACATTAATCTGTTTCGTCAGAGATCCAATAATGTTTAATGTCCAATTAATCATCATCAAACGTTTTCCAATTAATCGTCATCAAACGTTTTACCATAAATTTCGATGAGTTGAATGTCAAATGTAAAAGTTCTTTTAAACGAGAAGAATACCCGTGCAAGAACGAATAAAATAATTTCGTGAACAAGTTTTGTGCCACTTTTATTTTTCCTTACGATGATTGAACTACCAAACCTTATGCCTAGAATACTTGTTTCAATTTTAATCAGACGTATTACATGATTCTGATTATAATTTTTTTCAAAAATTTAATTTTTTAAGGAAAAACATGAATTTAGTGAATTTTGCTTAATTGATGTTTAATGGACAACCGATAAAATTTAATGCAAATCTGAAATATTTGGATTTTCAAATGGAAGGTTCTACCTATATGATACTATTTATATACACCAAAGATACTGGAATTTGATGAATTTTTTTTATTATTATCTAATAACTACGTCTTAGATGATACAAAAGTCGGAGATATCTGAATTTTCACTAATGTGTCTTACTTCATCCCCCTTGAATATTAACGTATATATATATATATATATATATATATATATATATAATCATTTATGCAGGCATATACATGTCTTTTATATTAATATTTTTTAATGGGAGTCACCACTTATCAAGATTCGAAGGCCACTCGAGAGTAGGGTTATTTACACACACACACACACAGACACAGACACACACACACACACAGACACAGACACACACACACACACATATATATATTATTTATACAGGCATGTACATGTCTGTATAAATAGATGTAAATAATTACTTACAGCCTCCAGATAAATGGACCAATCTTTGAATTAAGCTCTATTATATCTACCTAGTGGATATTATCTGGATTTGATACTACGAATATATTCTTAAACTGAACTATAATATATATATATATATATATATATATATATATATATATATGTATTATGTACGTATATATGTATGTGTGTGTGTATTTAATAATACCTTTCACTCAAGCCACACACATATATATACTATCGATACACTATCAGTCGTCTCTGAACAGACAAAAAGCTTGTGAAATTAGAGAAGGACCACCTTCTTATATATCCAAATGCTTTAAGGCGTCACGTGATCGTTTTCCGTAAAAGTTTATTTATACGGTATTACTGGGCGAATATTTAATAGAATGAGATTCTTTTTAGCCAGATTGTCCTAAACAATTTTACATTAATGTGCGTCTGTCACAGGTGGCCATTTTATGACCTATGTCATTTCTGATCTTTCATTTGTGTCTGAGGTAGGTATATATTCTGATGACGCCATACTCTAGTCTTAATACGTGCGTGAAACCAACACACACATATCCAAGATAATGGCTTAACTCTTAGAATATGACTTTTAATATATAATAGAATTGATGGTAATATTTCATGCTACTCAGCCAACGCTCCTTTCCTCTAACAATTATAAAAAAAAATCATTTTCCTTGGCCTAACATTTAAAAGTAACATGAATTTGAACAAATACATATAACACACTGCCAAGGCTACTGCAAAAAAGGTGGGCTTCCTCTAAGAGGCTAGAAAACTTATCACATCTGCTAGTATCGTATATCTCTTCAAAGCCACCATTCACCCACGCATAAAGTACTATTGTTAGATCTGGACTAGTGCACCAATAGTGCCCCTGACTCTTAGATAAGGTAAAAAAGAGCCTTTAATCTAACAGTTCCCACACTATCTACCAAACACCAGCTCCTTTCCCATCTTCCCAGTATTGCATGCCTGTACTTTTGTTTTATAAGTACTCGAATGGAATGTATTCTGAATAACCAGATGCACTCTTGCTCGCTCGACATAAATAGTATTAACCATTGACAATGTATCTTGTTATAATTAATGAACCTTTTCAGAAAAAGCAAAAATTTGAAATTTAGCGTAAAAAAAAACAGGAAAACAGAGAAATATATCAGATATCTTATATATATATATATCTTGTATATATATATATATATATATATATATATCTTATATATATATATATATATATATATATACATATATATATATTCTTTTTTTTAATATAATTATAATTATATTTAAAAAAACAAACAATATATATACCGCTCCCCATGTGAGGGTACTAAATTGGTTTAAGGGAAAATTATTCCCAACTCGCATTTAGGTAAAAATGCACTTTCGTAAATAATTGAATTCATTCAAAACGTATCGCAAAAACAAAAACAAATAATACACACACACACACACACATACATATATATATATATATATATATATATATATATATATATATGTGTGTGTGTGTGTGTGTGTGTGTATATATATATCAGCAGGGAGACCTGACATTGCTCGGGATTAAATGAAGATCAACTAATGTTCCACACTTCCAATATTTTTCTGGCCATCATAATCTATGGAAATGCCTATTTTTTAATTAAATCGATTGATTGCCTACTCTAGTCGGGGACACACCACAGTGCATCGGAAAAAAAGCTTCACATGCCTCCACCACTTATCCACAATACATTACAGTGTACATTGCACTGTAAAAAAACTCGCGGTTGGTTTTATAAATTCATTTTTATATAATGATTTAAATTAAAGTTACAAATGCAAAAGTTAAGCATCATCGTTTAATTGTGCTCTAAACAGAAACGTTCATTCCGAACGCACCCTCTTTTTCTTATCAAAGAAGCTACTGTTGAATTTTATACGCCGTTCATTCTTCAATTTGCGCGTTGATAAAACTTTTAAAATGCATTTGTGATGTTTGGCTGTATCAGTGTGTTATCTTTGGTCAAAATCGGACTGTTGATTCTTTGATCTAATTTTTTCAATTATCGGTGTTTGATATTTATTGAAAGACATTCTGATACAAAACGTATCTAAGAACACTGCCAGACACATAAGGTATATATGTGTGAAATTTAAAGAAAATCGGCCCAGACGTTTCCGAGTCCATAGGGGACGAACTCACACACACATGCACCCACATACAAATGCCTTTATATTTAAGGATATATCTATTCTAATAATAATAATAATAATAATAATGATGATGATGATGATGATGATGATCATGATGATCATGATGATGATGATCATAATAATAATAATAATAATAATAATAATAATAATAATAATAATAGAATAATCCGTATTCCTGTCTGTTTGTTTAGTTGTTTATTTATTTGCTCACAAACGTTCGCAGCGAACATGAGCTGGAACATATAAATTGAGAGCATTGCCAAGGCTACTGTAAATAAGGTGGGCTCTCTCTACCGTGCTAGAAAGCTACTTACGCCTGAAACTATCCTGTATCTCGACAAGGCCACCATCTGCCCATGCATGAAGTGCTGTTGTCACATTTGGGCTGGTGCATCTGCTACTAGTCTCTCGCTCTTGGACAGGGTTCAAAAGAGAGACACCGAACTGATAGGTTCTGAACTGTCATCTAGGCATCGGCTTCTGTCCCAATCGACGAAATGTTGTATCTCTTTCCCTGTTCTACAAGTATTTTAATGGTGAATTCTCCGACGAGCCACAAGCCCTTGTACCCCCTCGACGTAAATTTCCCCTGAAAAACCCGACAAGCAGCAAAATCGCACCCCTAAACAGTAGAGATCCCTAGATGTAAGAAAGCCTTCTACTCTAATATTTTCTTCCCCAGAACTGCTAGACTTTGGAACTCCCTTCCGAGTTCCTGCTTTCCCAGCAGTACTGACATGCAGAAGTTCAAGTGTAATGTGAATGGACATCTTGCTGCTCAACTCCCTACATAGTACCCCGCAACTTATGTCCCGGATAGTAAACCCCTTCATCAAAGTGGCACTGTGCTTTGTTTGGGGTGAAAATGGGGTAAAATAGCAGATATATTTCGATATCATACATATGTATTCTATGACGTCATAGGAGCTAATGTTTTACATGGCATCATTGCAAAGTTTAAAGTGGGGGGGGGGCAACAGATTCTCTGTCAACGCCGGATACATAGAACTAGTATATATATATATATATGTGTGTGTGTGTGTGTGTGTGTGTGTGTGTGTGTGTGTGTGTGGAGCATAATCGCATACATTAATTATCAGACAATTTCGTATTTTGTAATGTACATTCCCAGGAACACAGGAAGCAACATGAGCAAATAATTCTTGTAGCATTTTCATTAGACTGGTCCTTTTCTTGTAGTCAAATCAGTTAGGACTAGAGCTCACATGTTTCGATATTGGAACTCATGCAATGCACATGATATTATGCAGTGGATATATGATACGCATAACCAGATAGCAGAAAGTAAGCTAACCAAATATCGCCCACGACGTTTAGTCTCTCACCAATTTTATTACACAAAACTGTTGACACATAACGACACACTTTTCTATGTTCCCATTTGAGTAAGTTTATGTTTAATCTGTGTTCTGTAGAGATACAAGTCTAGATTCTGCGGCATGAATTGTCGGTGAATGTCAACTTATTGATTGCGACGCCTTAACAACTTTCGTGGGCTGCGACCGAGTCACAGGCTGCATCAATATTGATTAACGATCGAAAACTTCTTGGTCGATCGCAATGAGTTGATCTGTTTCCTCTCGTTCAAGTTTTAGATTATACTACGTTCGACATAAATAATCCTGGTTACGCCAAAATGCACAGAAAGAAGTTTGAAGTTTACATTGGCCGAAACGCCGTGAGAATTGTTGTTCGATTAATTGAAATATTACAAAAGTTTTAATAATCAATTAAAAAAAAATCCCATAAAAAGTAAAATTCGTGAAAGTAAAAATGCACATTCGAAATTTATTATATACTTATTACACACACATTGTCTTGAATTATCTGCTGGAGACTATCCTCGAGTGTATTCGGTTTTTATGAACAAGAGTTTGTTAAGACAACCTTATATAAAGATCATCATCATCATCATCATCATCATCATCATCATCATCATCATCATCATCATCATCATCAAGTGGTGTCCTGCCTGGAACAAGCATTGACGGCCATGTCTCTTCATCTACCCCATTCGAGGCATTCATGAATTCATTGTTGCTCATTATTTTTTTATGTTTCTCAGGTATTCAAACTGTCAATGTATGTTTCTGCTGCCGTCCTCTACTTCTTCTACTCACGATCCTTCCCGTCAAACTATCCCGGTCTAATCTGTTTTTTCTGTAGACATGGCCTATGAACATCGTTTGTCTTTTTCGTATTGTTCTTATTAGAGACCTTTTTGTGTTTGCCATTTCTAATACCTCTTGGTTTGTGCTTTTTTTTCTGTCCAATACATCTTCCAAATTTCTAGGAACCTAGTTTCAGTTACCTTTAGTCGCTTCCTCGTTCTGTTGATTGTTCAGCACCCACAACCGTATAAAAAAACAGACCACACACACGTTAAATATATAAAGATACTTCATGCTAAAAGTAAACCCTGGCTAAATATTCCAAATAACATACTATTTTAAGCTAAAACAAGATCCTCTCGACATGTCTATGCACCGAATCAAATAAAGAATAGTTCACTTTTTTGAAGTGATGTACCTCACGTAACAGCACTAAGATATTCCACCAGACTAAATGAATTCTTGTCTTGGAATTTAGTAAGACCATAAAACCACATGAAAGATATACCATAACACATTTAACTGGTCAACTGGGGAGAGAAAATGTTCTTCACTTCTTTAGTAACTCAACGCTTAAAAGTTATAGGACTTTAGTTGAACATTCATACATACATGATGATTGCAACGTGTTGTTAGACGAGAGCCACTCCCTCAGTCACTAAAAGTCCATGTGCCCGAAGATGACTTTTTAGCCCTGCCAGCGACTTGCACACCATCAAGTAGACATGACACTGAAAACTTTCACTGATTTGTATGAAACTAGCAGCAGCGGAACCTGTATTATCGTGGGCTTTCATGTGATTAACAAAACCTGCCTTAGACAAGAGAGCCCGATCACACACCTTACAGATCCAGAGATCTCCATGGTTGGGTGGCAAGGTTTGGCATTTCCTACATGCTCTCTTAAGCTTCGCTCGGTCTATTTTGGCTGCTTCAAAGTGTTCTGCGCCCCTATATATCCGTGTCCTCCACTGGTAGCGATCATACGCTAGGGACTCCCAACTGTCAACAGGAATATGAAAACTCACCAGACTCTCCTTGATGCTATAACGAAAACGTTTTTTGGGCTCGTGCTGGGGCCTTTTTCCAAGAAAGAGCTCACCATAGAACAACTGTTTTGGGAGTCGATAGTCTTCAAGCCGGATGAGATGACCCGCCCAACGCATCTGGTTCTTAATAACAATGGTAGCAATACTGGTTGTTTTGGCCTTTTTTAAGACATATGCATCAGGGACAAAGTTATACCACTGTAACCCAAGAATGTGTCTAAGGCAGTGCTGACGGAACCTCTCAAGCAATTCTATATGTGACCGGTACAAGGTCCAAGTTTCAAATGCGTAGAGTAGGGATGGTACTACACATGCTTGATATACTGAAATTTTAGTTGTCAGAGTTAGATCACCGTCAGACCAGACTCTATCTTGTAACCTTCCAAAAGAATCAGATGCCTTGCTGATTCTCTGTCTTATTTCCACATTAAGAGTGCCATCATTTGATAAGGTACTCCCAAGGTTGACAAAATTTTTTACGATTTCAAGGCGCTTTCCACAAACGAAGCTATCAAGTTCCACATACAGATCATCGGGAGAGGGAGTGTACATGACTTTAGTTTTCTTAATGCTAACTGTCAGTCCGAAGCAGGTACAAGCATTTGTAAATAGATCCATCACTAGTTGCATATCTACTGGGGAGTGTGTTACCAGGTCAGCATTATCAGCATACAACAGTTCCCTAACAAGTCTATCACTAGCAAGTGTTTTGGCTTGGAATCTTCTGAGGTTGAACACCTTTCCAGTCGTTCGGAATCTAATATAAACACCCATATCACAATCGTGGAAACCATACCAGAGCACAGCAGTCAAATAGAGCGAAAACAATGTTGGTGCAGCTATATCACCCTGCTTCACACATTATCAATGGGGAATTCTTCCGAAAGCCGACCATTGAAGTTAACGCGACCTTTCATACTACGATGAAGTTGCTTGAATTTGTCTGTAAAAGCAGGTGTACAGCCAAACTTTTCCAGCACTTACATACATACATATATACATATATATATATATATATATATATATATATATATATATATATATATATATATATATATATATATGCATTTACTAATGTATAAAATGCACTTTGTGTGTGTGAATTCATTCCATATTTACTCCAACACGTCTGCGCCAATTTATAAAAAAGAAAATTCGCACAAATGTATTCTTCGATAATTTTATATCGAAATACAGCTGATAAGCACCGAAAATCGATCATTTAAAAAATCCAAATAAAAAGAAACAATCTGATTTTGATCAAAATTAACACTTTTATGCAGTCTTACATTACAAGTGAATTTGAGAAGTTTTATCACCACCCAAACAGAAAGGCCCGGCGTATAAAATCAACAGTACGTTCTTTAAGAAGACAGGGACGCGTTCGAAATGATTGTTTTTGTTTAGAGCAAAATCGAACCGTGACACATGCCTTTTTCATTTTAAATTTTAATTCAAGTCATTATATAAAAATAATTTCATAAAACGACATAGATTTTATACAGTGTAATGTAGACCACCATGTATTGGAGATTAATTCACTGCTGGAAGACATGTGAAGCTTTCTTCCGATGCACCATGGTGGGTTTCTGAACAGAGCAGGCAAATGGGCGATTTAATCCAATTCGATAACAATTACAGTATTGGAAGTTTAGAACATTAGGTGATCATCATTTAATACCGGGCAACGTCAGATTTCTATGCTAGACGCATGTGTAGATCTAGTGTTAGCTTCAGAAAGAAGCATCTTGATTTCTGATACTTTACACTGAAATAGAATTTTTAAAATGTAGGTGAACATTAAAAGCGATTGGACGTGTAGGCATGTTCGTGTCTGTTTGTATATGCAATAAGGAGACAGGGAATATAAATAAAACAACAAAAAAGTGAAACCAGACCAATAAAGTTAATCCCTTTCCAATATCAGTTCGAATGTTTCTATTGTAAAGATCACCGGAACATGAATTGGACATGTCTGAATCACCGAGAACATTTCGAAACAACACATCATCTGGAAAAATCTAATAATAGATTTACGCGAATCCAAGATTATTGAAAATAACGCAGATATAAAAAAAGTGAATAATTCATGCAGCTTTAGAGTTTCTGTTTCCTTCGCCGACAACTTGCACTCAGATCTATACAAAGCAGTAGTAAAATATGAAATAGCGATATTTTTGTATATCAATTGACAATTTTTGTTCGTCAGAAATATATCTATCATATATAACCATCTAAGTATAAAACCGGAGGAAAAAAACCCCCAAAACAAAAACAGTACAATTCCAAGAATTTTAGAGAAGTGGTATTATAGGTTAATTAGAACAATACCCGTCTCAGGACAGGTAAAAGTAATTTCCGCAAAAGAATGGTTTGCGGTATTTTTATTTCCCATTACGAAGATTAACATCATGAAGGACTTCCATGTCTTTTTTATCCTCATTTCCATAAAATTTAATATAACTAAATATGGTTCATATGACGAGCATTATATCTTTACCGAATGTCGTATATTTTTATAAACCAAGATGTTGTCATTCTTACAAGTACAACGTAATATCACAACTCAATTTCAAGAAGTTTTTTCTTTTTATTATCCTTTTCACTTATATTTGTTTGATTCAATCCATTAAAAAATGCACAGGTATTTATAGTTTACGCATTCATAAAATGCATTATTGCGTCTGGAGTTGGTAACTCTGTTTAGTTCCAACATTTCGAGTTTACTGTTATTCATTTCGAAAATTCATACTTTTCTAAAAACGAATTCTTGTAGCCATCTGCTAAAAAAATTTTACAAAAAAAAAAAAAAAAAAAAAAAAAAAGCATAAATACATTAGATGAGGATGCATACCATTATTTAGGAAATTTGGTCTACAGTTTTCACCTTCAGTGTTATTTGTAGAACGTTTCGGTCGATTTAACCTCCAACCCTCTTAAGGTGTACCTTGTCAAACTTGGTAATCTTTCTTTCAAACTCGGGAATCTGCACAGAATCTTGAACGGAAACTTGTATTCAATCCGCAGAGCTAACGTGTTTTTTTTTCCGTCTGAAAATCTTAAGTGATTCGCATTTGCATTCTTAGTATCACCGCACTGACAAATTAAGTATCAAACCTCAAGAAGACAGTCACTTTGAACTGAATTTTACCTAGTACTTTATAGGTTACGTCATGGATTATTGGAAACAGATTCCCGAATTCGACAAGATACATCTGAAGACGGTCGTAGATTACATCGGCTGAAACCTTGTGCAAATAACACTCAATATGAAAACAATAGCTCAGATAATCCAAATACTACAAGTTTAATCAGGTTGGAATATTGTATTGTACAAATCGATCCAAAACTGTTGTGATGAGGTGAAAGTGATCATGCTGTGAGGTTTAATATTTTGCCAGAAGCAAAGTATAATATCTGTTCTGATATTACATTTCTTTTCGGTCATAGAGTGAGCCAGTTTTTTTTTTCGTTCAAATCCAGAGTGCCTTTTAGGGGAGATAGATTTTTCCCTATATTACAAAACGACCTTGTTTCTAACTCATGGAGAGACAAGTAAATTGGAACTCTACGTAGAAAGGAAATAAATACAAAGAATTGTAAGAGGCAAGGGAATCAAATGACAGGAGAAGTAGGTAACGAAAAATAGAGATAGTTTGGTGAGCGTCGCTCAAATCGGCAAATGTATACTCTTTAGACAAATAGACGAAACGTGAAACCGCATTAAAAGTGGACAACACGGACAGGCTATAAAGAAATAAAGGAAATAATCATAACAAAAGCCACGAAGACGCAATTAAAGAGCAAGAGAAATGCGTAACATAATATGGAAATAGATTGATAATCACCGCCACAACAGCACTAAGACAAACAATACTGAAAACTGTGAAATAAGAAATATGAAAACGAAAAAAATATGGGAAGATACTCATTTATACGTCAGAGCAAAGCAACTGTACACGCGCATGGTCATTTCTGTAAGAAAGGCACTTGAAATTAGAAATGGATCTCAATATAATGCAGAAAAATATTACGAAGGTCGTTCAATAAGTAATGTCCCTGACCTATTTTTCATAGCAGGAGAAAAACAAAATTTGCCACAGTTGTATGTCTTTTAGTCTTTCTCTACATGGAAAGTACCCAATGTTACGCATTCCCCCCATAATGCAACTCTGGAGACCATTTTTGTAGAACGTCCCAAGTTGGTCTTCCACCCACGACGTAACTTTCCAATTAAAGGTTCCATCATCTGGAAAACGCTTTCCTTTCAAAAACATCTTCATGGCTGGAAAGAGGTAGAAATCCTACTGTACAAGGTCAGGAGAGGTAGAGGGTGGATGTAACTGTTTATCCAAGCGCCTGTGCTTTTAATCTGGCGACAAACGCGTTGTTGACCAGAATGTTGCCCTGCAGAAAGAGTACACGTTGGATGTTCTTGCTTGCTTCGCCTCTGATTTTTGTAGTTTCTCTTAATTCCCACACCGGTAAGGCATAATACGTAATTGTGGTAACCTTTACGAGAAAATCCGTCATCATCATCCCATCCTTGGTAATAGAGGACTGCAATCTTGCTTTGAAGGTGGTAATAAACCTAAATTTCATGTAGTCAATCTTTTGAAAAACGTTGACTCATCTTGGCACATATCAAAATGTATCCTCGAACACGCGTTCTCACTTTTGGAAAAGTGTCAGCAACCTGGATATCCATCTGGCAGACACTTTATGCATCTGCACATAGTCATGCATTACACTTTCCACATACCCTGTACTAATCTTGATCTCTTGGGGTATTTGACGAATAGACATTTGTCGATCTTCCAAAATAACAGCCTCAACCTGATTGACACATGCCTCATATACAATGGCAGAAAGGGGCGACCAGATCTGGGAGATGTTTCTACACATTCCTGGTTATTTTTGAATACACAATGCTAACGTTTTACAAGGCCATATAATGGAACATGATTACCATATGATTTTTATTTCATAGAAAGTTTGCTTTCAAATACAAAAATCGAATATCTCTGGTAACACACGACAAGCTCCATTTCATAACTGATTCAGTTCAAACACCTGTAAATTATAAATCATAGTTCATTTAAAACTGTAATTTGCCATATAAGCCATGGAAATATAGATCATTTCATTTTCAGCTAGATTAAGTAAGTGGAAGTAAGTTAAGGGCATTATTTATTGAATATACCTCGTAGAACTAACTACATGAATGTGAAGACAGATGCAGGAAAACAGCAAATGTAGACATTATGGACAGAGAGACGAAACGGTAAACTATCACCACCACATGACTACTACTACTACTACTACTACTACTACTACTACAATATTAAAATTTCTCGCTCACACGGCTCTATTCCAAATCCCTGGCCGTGAAGCGCCATCAATAGACTGCCACTACTGCACCGAACAGTCATAATAAAACGAAATGTCACATAAAATCTTTTTCAGGTAAAATTTGATAAAATTTGGAGGCATATTTTTTAAAATGAAAATTCAATAACAAGCAAACGAGAATTTTTAAATGATTAGTTAAAACCATCACATAATTCGAAAAAAAATCGATCATTTTTAATTCAATTATTTTTAGTGTGCAATCATTTATGTCAGTTTGACATCGATTAAACTGAACTTGAAACGTTTTTTATGATCGTTTGATACAAAACAGTCCATTTCTGGTAGGCCACGCTCATGGATTCAAAATAGGGATGTGGGTGTGAGAAAATTAATTATCACAACTACTATTACTACAACAACAACTACTAGTAGTACTACAAAAACAGCAAAATCAACAGCAAAAAAATCAACAACAATAATAATAATAATAATAATAATAATAATAATAATAATTCTGATTTCGTTTATGAAAGTCTCTCTGGAAAGGGATGGGATTCATTTCCAGAGGATTTCCCTTAATCCCGGCTTCAAACCAAGAGCTTCAAAGATCAAGGGGTTTCCTAAGGATGTTAGTGGTACCTATAATTGCAGAGGTTTGAAGGCCAACTAAAACATCGGGGATTTGTAGTTTTTTAAATTGTCCTTCCAGACGACTTGATACTACTCCTAGTGTACCAACTACGACTGGGATTATTTGTGTTTTAACCCCGTGTACACACCTTATCTCCAAGGCCAATGGAGCATAATTGCTCCAATTCTCATTCTCCTTCTCTCTCACATTCCTGTCCCAGGGTACTGAAAAGTCTGCAATCTGCCAGTTTTTTTTTGAGACCTTGTCAATGACGACCAAATCCGGACGATTATGTTCCAATTGCTTGGTCGTTATGACAATTTTGTCCCACCATACCTCTACCTTGCCATCCTCACTTGTTCTCACTTCATCAGGCACCTCCTCAGACCATTTTCTAGCACATTTCACCCTAACCCTTTTACACACCTCCCAATATATCCGGAGTCTCATGCGATCGTGTCTTTTGCGGTACTCTCTCTGGGCCAGTTCGCTACACCCTGCTGCAAGGTGCGCAATTGACTCTGAGGTCGTACCACAAATCTGACATTCTGCAGCAACTTCCTCTCCTAGAACCACTTTTTTAACAATCATGTTCCTAATGCCTGCTCTTGTGCTGCACAAACAAAAGCTTCAATACTCTTAGCCAGATACCCAGCTCTAAGCCATTGCCATGATCTTTCATCAGTCACTTCTGCTATATCCTGGAAGAACATTCCATGCATTTTCTTCCTAGCCAGTTCCTCTGCCCTTTCTCTATCCATACGTTTCACATAATCAGCCTTGGTCTCACATACCTCCACTTTATTGGCCACAACCGTAAACATCCACTCCTCACTTCTAACCACATGCTCCTTCACCGACATTTCCTCGGTTCTAACACAATCTTTTACACTTTTCAATCCTCTCCCACCATCTTTCCTCTTTTGATACAGCCTTGCTACGCTACTTCGAATGTGAAATATACCAAACATTGCTAAAACTTTTCTTGATTTGATATCCATGGCATGCAAATCCTTGTCAGACCATTCTAAAATTCCCGCACTGTATCTCAAAACACTGACTGCCCATGTATTTACTGCTTTCATTAGTTTTCCTCCATACAGTTTCGACTTTGCAATTAGTTTCACACTTCTAAGATACTCTTTCCTGACTTTTTCCTTCATTTCTCTGTTCATGATGCCTACACCCTCCAACACTCTCAAATACTTATATCCTGTATCTTCTATTTCTTTCATGATTTCTCCATTTGGCAGCACTATTCCATTCGAATGAAACTTTACTCCTCTTTTCATCACCAGCACCGCACATTTACTAATTCAAAACTTCATCAAATTGTCTTCTGAGTATGTCCCCACAAGTTCTACCAGTCTCTCCATTTCCTTTTCATTTCTACCGAATATTTTCAAAGCATCCATAAACAGTAGATGGTTGAGGCGTCTGTCACAAGATCCAAAGTTATACCCCAGTTTTTCTCTCTTCAAAGGATGCTCAGTGGCATCATTATCATTACAAAAAGAAGTGGAGATAACGAATCTCCTTGAAATATCCAATAATAATAATAATAATAATAATAATAATAATAATAATAATAATAATAATAATAATAATAATAATAATAGGATCTTCAGCCAGGATATCCAAATGGAGTTGACATGGAAAAGTGTGCAGTACTAGTTATAAGAAAGGGAAAACTAGCGACAACAGAAGGCATGGGACTACCCAACCAAACGGAGATGAGAGCCCTAGGGGGAACAAGACGACTATAAATACCTAGGAGTTCTGGAAGCAGACACCATCAAAGCCACAGAAATGAAAGAGAGAATTGGAAAAGAAAACCTCAGGAGAACAAGAAAACTTTTGGAAGCTAAATTATATAGCAGAAACCTAATAAAAGGTATAAATACATGGGCAGTATCATTAATAAGACACTTAGGACCTTCATAGGATGAACCAAAGAAGAACTGAGACACCTTGATCAGAAGACCAGGAAACTCATGACCATGCACAATGCACTACACTCAAAGGACGATTGTTTTTTACCATGTCACATCGACGTAGTAATAGGGAGGGGGAATCCATATTTAGATTAATTAGATGATTTAAGTACAATACTTAATATTAACAGCCATGGTAAGGTGCAAAAAAAAAAGAAAAAAAGTGCCGCTCAATTTAACTCTCACTATTCGTAACCTAAATATGCAGTATCTTAGCTGTGATACTAGAGCTATTCTTCCTGAGTGAATGCTATGCTCTGTGCGTGACCTTAATGTCTGCCTATAAATACAAAATACGAATTTCCGATCCGCCATGAACTAGTTCTTGTAACTGGAACAAACACCTAACTGCTAGCTACGAAATCCCAATATACATTTTACCTCCAAGACGATTACCTCTGTCTAACCTGCATGCGCAAAAAAAAAAAAATAACAAAAAAACCTTACCTGCCACTCTAAATCCTAATGTAGATCTGTTTCTTGTAAATTGATAACCCCTGTCCCTTGAAGGCTAACAATCTGCTCCTTCCCACCAAACCGCCACTTAACTCCTACATTTCACACCGTTTTGTACTGGAATCTTTAACTTCCAGCCCCTAACCCTCACATGCTAACTGCTTAGTCATCACTACACATCTATACAATTCTACCCTTTAGACATGCATTGGAGTTCATTCCTATTCCAGTTGGTATTTAACAGCCAAAGTATGTACTCAGAAGCAAAGCACACCGCACGCACTGCATTACACAAATATGTCTCCTCTTAGATAGCTTTGCAACGCTAATACGAAACTGAACCAATGCTCCTTGCTATGCTAAATGTCCATAACTCTTACTTGAAAGCTGAAAACATCTTCTCTCAATAATAGAAACTCACTTTGTACCTTCAACTTTATTCGCATCTACTAAAACCAGCCCATATATCTATTTACCAAATTACACATGACTCAAAACTTACTGTTTTATCCGTACTATATTGCACTCGCATCTCATGCCCTGCTGTCATCTAAAATATAGTTTGGGCACAACTCGTAGTTCAATTCTTAACACCTACTCACACTTAAATGTTATACTAGACCCAAGCTCACATGAATAAAAAAAAAAAATAAAGAAAAATAATAAAAAATGTATATATATAAGAGAAAGCCTCAAACCACATTATCTCCTCCTAACAAGCCTCCTTGCAATCATAGTTACTTACACTGCATGAGCTCTACTCAACGCCTTTATCCAGTAACAATGAAATAACAATGTCCCTAATTCACATTGAAGAGTGTAACTATTTAGCAGATATATAACCTCTACAAACTAACCCAATAACATTAACTAACCACGCGGGGTCGCAGAAATACCTGGATTAGAACCCAGGCGCGGAGCAAACCCTCTCAGTGGTGACGGACCCAGTAGATCTTTCCAGATCATCCGTCTAGGAGAAGGAAAACTCTGAAACTAAACCAAAGAGGAGGGAGGCCTCTTCAGTCTTGGATGACAACCTTCCTAGAGCTGGTGACTCAAACAAATTACCGGTTTGCAAACCTAAATTGCTTAAGGAGTAGATAGGTCCTGCCTATCGCCCGGCTTCCATACTCCTTCTTTGCCTATTAGTCAGGCGCAGAGATACTATCACAGTGATTCGACAGAAACACCCATTGATAGATCTTGTTTCTTGTCTAGGGCAATGAACGCCGTTTCCCCCACTCCCGACACACCCCATCCCTAAAGCTGGGCACTTGAGAATGCTTGAGTACCATATATGCCTGAGCAATTAGATTGGGTTGACCTTCCTCTGATGGGTTGAGGGTACCGGATTGACAGTTACTGGCTGCTGTTTCCGACTGGTAGTACAGGTGCCCTAACTCTTTGGTAGCGCTTAGAGCGGCTGCTTCATCAACAGTTGTATAATATCGGGATGTTTGCAGTGTCATGGCGCGCATGGAAAAGGGACCCTGCACTCATCCCCGGTGGGCTTTCCTGAGGCCACAGTCCTAGTTGATGGAGGGTCAGCTGATGGTCTACTTGTGATGCATGTGTGATATTCTGCATAACCTCCTGTTCGGCTTCCCCTAACGTAACTGAAACACGTTAAAAAATGATGACAGTACAAGCTAAAAATAAGCTTAAACCAGGCTTAGGGTCAAACAAATCCAACTTGCCTCCTCCCTTGAGGCTTGCATTCACAAATATCCGTGGGCTTAGAACTAATTTAGCTGATGTTGAAGCATTTCTCCTAACAAATACCCCGGATATCTTAGCACTAAGTGAGACTAACCTACACTCCTCCATCCCCTCTAACTACTTTAACATGCCTGGATATCTCCCACTCTGCGGTAAGGACTCTAACAGACATATGCACGGACTTGGAGTTTACATTCGTAATACCCTTCCCTTAACTAGAGAAACAAACCTAGAAACGGATGATCAAGCCTTTATGTGCTTTAGACTAATCATGCAACACAACATTAGCTACTTTTACTTTCTCTACCGCTCTCCCTCGACCCAAGACTGCACCATAATAAACAAAGTATCTGACAGCATAGACACAGCGCTCTCCTTCGACACTAGCGCCCAAGTACATGTATTTGGTGACTTTAATGTCCATCACAAAAACTGGTTTGGATTCTCTACTTACACAGAGGCAGCAGGCAACGCAACTCATAGCTTCGCTGTATCTCACTCCCTATCACAAATTGTTACTTTTCCAACCCGTTTCCCTGATCAGGAAGAACAACACGCATCACTATTAGATCTGTTTTTGACCACAGTTCCTGATGACTGTGTAACGAAAGCCGACAGCCCACTTGGGAACGCTGATCATGCGGTGATAATGGTTGAAATCGCCCTAAACTCTAGACCCAAAACTGGGAATCCATCAGAGATCTTATCAGAGACGCCCCATGGGGAAATATTTTTTCTCTTCCTTCTGAACAGTGTGCAACCGAGACCACTGAATGGTTCAAAACTGCAATCGAAGCGCATGTTCCCATGCGGAAATTCTATAGCAAGCCCCACTCTCCCCAATGATTTACTTCGACTTGCGCAACGCCATTGCCCAAAGGCAGCATGCATTCCGCAGGTTTAACCGACATAAGTCCAGTTCAAACAGACAGAAGTACATAGAAGCTAGAAGTAACGTTAAGAAAGAAATAGCGACAGCTAAGAGGGAATTTACGGAAACCACTAAAAAACGCATCGAAGCACAAAAACTAGGAAATCGTGACTTCTGGAAAATCTACAACAGTGTAGTAAATAATGGGCAATCAACAATTCCCCCACTAACCAACAATCACGAGGTTCTTTGCTCAGCAACCGAGAAAGCTAACATGCTTGCCAGTCGGTTTGCCTCAAACTCCACACTGGACCCTTCCAACCACCCCTACCTCAATTTGCTATGCGGACAGACGCCACGCTTGACGATCTAATAATCACCCCTGCTCAGTTGCATGCTATCATAAAAAACCTTGACACTTTAAAAGCATGTGGACCCGACCTCATCCCAGCTGTGCTATTAAAAAAGTGCTCAGCCGAAGTAGCTCCAGTTCTCTCCAAACTCTACAACAAATTCCTTAATGAATATTGCTTTCCGGGCTGTTGGAAAACTGCTTCTGTGGTACCAGTATTCAAGAATTCTGGCGAAAGAACTGACCCATTAAATTATCGCCCTATTAGCCTCCTCCCACTTTTTGCCAAAATATTTGAGACCTTAATTAACCATGCTCGAGTCCATCACCTTACAGATGCTAAACTTCTGACCGACCAACAATATGGATTTAGACAAGCCCGTTCCACGGCAGACATCCTCACTGTAATCTCTGAACGCATATACCATTCACTGGACAAAGCGGGAGAGGGCAGAGCGGTAGCTCTAGATATATCTAAGGCTTTTGACAGGGTATGGCATGAGGGTCTCCTCATGAAGATTAGATCATACGGTATCACTGGTAGAATACATAACATAATTAAATCCTTCTTAGATAAGAGAAAAATCCAGGTTGTCCTCGACGGTCGTACATCTAAACAATATGATATAAATGCGGGAGTGCCCAGGGATCTATCCTTGGACCACTGCTGTTCCTGATATTCATAAATGCCCTCCCCGACAAAATTGCCTCCGAGATGGGTATATATGCTGATGACACCACACTCTATAGCAGGCACGACAGGAAAACAAATGAACGTATATCTAAAGTAATGGCAGAAACACTCGAGGAAGACCTCCAATCAGTAGTGGAATGGGGACAAAAATGGATGGTCACGTTCAATGCCGCCAAGAAAAAACTGGTTTCATTCAATAATTACAAGAAACCTTCTCTACCACCTATAGCAATGGCCAACGACTCTTTATCTGAGAGTACGTCTTTCAAGCTCCTTGGCCTAACGTTCACAGGAAACATGAGCTGGAACAATTACATCGAGAGCATTGCCAGGGCCGCTGCGAGGAAGGTGGGCTCTCTCTACGGTGCTAGAAAACTTCTAGCACCCGAAAGTATCCTGTACCTCTACAAGGCCACTATTCGCCTATGTATGGAGTATTGCTGTCATATTTGGGCTGGTGCATCGGCTACTAGTCTCTCGCTCCTTGACAGGGTCCAAAAGAGAGTCGCAAATCTGATAGGCCCTAAACTGGCATCTAAGCTTCAGCCTCTGTCCCATCGTCGAAACGTTACATCCCTCTGCCTGTTCTACAAGTATTATAATGGTGAATGCTCTGATGAACTGCAAGCACTTGTGCCCCCACGACGTAAACACCCTCGATAGACTCGACAAGCAGCAAAATCCCACCTCACACTGTAGAGATCCCTAGATGTAAAAGATCTTTCTACTCCAGTAGTTTCTTCCCCAAAACTGCTAGACTTTGGAATTCCATTCCAGGTCACTGCTTCCCCAACTGTACTGACATGCATAAGTTCAAGTGCAAAGTGAACCAACATCTCGCTGCCCAAATCCCTACATAGTACCCCAGTAGACGTTTCCCCTGATAGTAGCCCCCTACACCAAAGTGGCAATGTGCTTTATTTGGGGTGAAAATGTAATAAAAAAAAATGTTAACTGATTCTACGTGAGAAGAAGGCGGGAAAGAGCTAGTTTGTATAGAAGACTGTATGCATGACACACACACACACACACACACACACACACACACACACACACACACACACACACACACACACACAAAAGAATTAGAAAAATACATAACGCAGAACACGGAAAGGATAATCATGGCAGCGAAGAACACTAAGAAAATCGAGAAAACAGAAAACAGAGAGATAAAGGATAAGACGAGAAAAGAAAAATGGGAAGAAAAACAATTACATGGAAGATTCATAAGGATGGCAAAAGATGAGAATAACGAAAACACTTGGACATAGATGTGAAAAGGACACATACGCCGAGAAACTTAATTTCTAATAACTGCAGCACAAGATAACTCGATAAGAACCAACCACATCAAAGCACAGATCGATAAAATACAAGAAAACAGTAAATACAGACTCTGCGGAGAAAGAGTCGAAACGATAAATCATATAGTAAGTGAATATTATAATAGCTATCAGACTAATACTATACAAAATAGTCGTGAAGAATTAAAGTTGATGGAAAGACCGAGGCGGGAAAGTAATAATACGACCTTAACTGAACGAGTGCAAAGCACTATTGCTACTTAAATTTCAACGAAGGTTAGTGGTCATTGCTAGGGGGAAAAAAAAAACAATAGCAAGCCATAGTTATGATAACACAAGTTTATTTAAAGTGCAGAATACTGGAAATCTGAGGAGACTTGTCACCCAACTCCAGGAAACATCACAGAATATTATCAGTGAATAATAATAATAATAAAAATAATAATAATAATAATAATAATAATAATAATAATAATAATAATAATAATAATAATAATAATAATAATGCGAGCGCTAGGAACAATACGGAAAAACTTTGGAAATAGAATGGGGGAGATTGGAATCAGAGGGATGGCAGAGAAGATACAACAAATTTACATAATGAAAACTGCAGAAAATAAAAAACCTTGAATGTGGAGATTAACACATGAATTAAAACAAACTGGACACACAGAAACGGCTACAAAACTAAGACAACATCACATAAAATCATGGAAACTGAAACTATATAATTGTAAGATACCACCCCCTTTTTGTGTATGCGTCATCATAAATGAGGAGGGTCAAGGAGAATAAAAATACCAAGGAGAGAAAGCACTAACTAGACCTTCGCTGGCTGAGTGCAAAGAAGACTGAGATCTTATTGCCACCCAAATCCTAACGAAGACCAATTGTCGCCGCCAATGAAAAATTAATGGCAAGCCGCTGTTGCGTAACGCAAATTCTTTTTCAAAGATTATCGAAAGAGATGGAGAGTGCTGGGAACCTCAGGAGACTTGTCGTCACTCAGACTCCAGAGAACACCACAAGTTGTTCTCAAAGAGCAATGTTTGATGATTTCTTCTGTGACTTCTTCTAGTGAGTAAATAATAATAATAATAATAAGAAGAAGAAGAAGAAGAAGAAGAAAAAGAGGGATTTCTCTTTATTATAGCCATAATGCTTCTGAACAACATACTAAGAATATGCCAAACCGGATACCAGTTCATTATCACAGAAGAAAGAATGAACCATCTAATGTACATGGATGATCTGAAACTGCTTGCAAAAACAAAGATAGAACTAGAAACGCTAATAACCAGTACCAGTATCTTTAGCCAGGATATCCAAATTGAATTCGGTATCGATAAGTGTGCACTGCTGACCATAAGAAGGGGAAACTAGAATAAACAGAAGGTATAGTACAGCCCAATCAAACAGAGATTAAGACACTAAGTGAACATGATAGCTACAATACTTGGATGTACTGGAACCATAACATAATCAAAGCAACAGAAATGAAAGAGAAAATAGGAAAGGATTACCTTAAAAGAACAAGAAAACTCCTTGATTTTAAGCTATATAGTAGAAACCTAACCAAAGGAATAAACACGTGGGCAGTGTCACTTATAAGATAAGCTGGACCGTTTATAAGCAGTATAAAAGAAAAACTAAGTAATCTCGACCAGAAGACCAGGGAACTCATGACGATGCACAATGCACTACCACCAAAGGATGATACTGACCGACTATATGTAAAAAGCAAAGAAGGAGGAAAAGTGCTGATCTTTATGGAAAACTGTGTAAACAACACAAAAAAATGAGGAAAATACATAAAGCAGAAAGAATAATTAGTACAGCAAGAGACACGGAAACAGCAAAGAAGATAGAAAAAAGAGATAAGAAATAAGATCAGGAAAGAAAAATATGAAGAGAAACAGTTACATGAACGATTCATAAGGATTACGAAAGAAAAGACTAAGGAAAACACGTGGAAATGGCTACAAAAAGGAAACCTACACAGTGAAACTGAATCACTAATAACAGCTGCACAAGATAACGCAATCAGAACCAACCACATCAAAGAGAGGATCGACAAGAAATAATAAAACAGCAAATGCAAACTCTGGTGGTAAAGGGACGAAACAATAAACCATATAAGTGGATGCAGCAAACTAGCTGAAAAAGAATATAAAAGAGTGGTAAAAGTTCTTTGTGAAATTTAAGATACCTCCATTTTATTGAAATGTTAACAATAGGCATTAGACAATAATCAATATTCTCCTAATTTCAGTTTCTTTAAAGTTTTTTAAAAATATTTAAATTGATGGTTTTATCGTTTACATCTTAATACAAAATTGTTTGCTACAGATTTGTCAATTTTGCAAAGAATAATTCAGAATTTCCATGAAAATGGTAATGTATTCTTGTTTTAGGCGTGTAATTTATAAGATCAGCATTTTATATATTGCTAGAGAATTGTTTTATTTTACGAGGGACGTCTCAAAAGTAATAACTCTTATTTTTATTCCTTCCGAATGCATCAGATGAGATTGTAAATTGCGAATTTATGCATTCGTGACCTGTTGTAAATATTGACGGTGTTAGACTCTAAGAATTTAACCCCTGTCGTAGACATGCGTCAAAAGCAGAAACGCGTCATTGAAATCAAGGCAAAAGTACATTGCGGATGATAGTGGCTATGTTGTAAAATAAAGTTTGGAGCACAAAAGGCTGCTTGTTTTAATTGTACCACTCCCGTCTTCGTAACTCTTCGACTTTTTGAGTTAAGAAAATAGAATGCTTTACTTTGGAAACAATTCTTGTATGAAAAATCGCGCTCCAAAGACTCCTGCACAGCCATCGTTCATCGCATTAAAGATGCATTGTGAATGATGTTGACAATGCCGGAAAACAATTTCTGAAGTGCAAAATATCACTCGTTTTATTGATACCACATCTGTCTTCGTATCTCTCCAACTTTAAAGTAAAAAATGATAAGCTTTGCTATTGGAACGGCCTTCGTATTTTGTATTCAATTTGTCGATATTTATATAAAGTAACAGTTTTTTGATCACTGTTTTTTTTTTTACCCCTTTGGATTCTCGGTTAGAAATTCTACAAAGTCGACCGATCTTTCATATATCTATATTTATCAACAGTTAAGTATACGTTTGTATTCATATATTTTTTATGTACGGGATTCACTTCTAAACTAATTTACTGATCAAGATCGTGACACCCGGTTATGAACATAAGATACACATTCTAAGAAACTTCAATAACAGACATCAGTTAAAAATATTCTCTACATTTTCTTAGAATATTTTAAATGAATATATGAGGCTTAATATGAACTCAAACCCTCATCTTAAATTTTAAGTCATCTAAAAAATAAAGCCTCCTAATTTTTAACTAAAAATTTGAAAAGTTACGAAGAAGGAAATGGTACGATTAAAACGAGTGACTTTTTGTGCTCCACAATTGATTTTTCTATATAGCCATTCTACATGCATTTTTGTTAGGAATTCAATGACGCATCTCTGCTTTTGACGCACGTGCATGACAGGGGCTGAATTTTTAGAGTTTCACACCGTCAATATCTGCAACAGTTAATAAATAGATACGTTCAGTCATCATAATAATGCAATACATAATACATACAGCATCTGGAATTACACAATTGGTTAGCTATTTTAGTAATGGCCAGGCTCAATATTGCTTAACTTCGGTGTTCTGACGGGAACCGGTGTCAACGTGATTATGCCGTATTGACTGTTAAGCAACACTGAGCCTGGCCATTACTAAAATGGCTGACCAATTGTGTAATTCCAGGTGCTGTATGTAGGAGGATGTCGACAGCTCCCAAGAAGAGTTGCAAAAATCTAACGTCATCATTTCTGCTTACGGGAACATACATGCGACTGGGGACTGCTTGTGAATTTCACACTCCTGTGGAACTTCCTCCTCCGGAGAGAGATGAAACTTTCAGGTCATGAATGCATAAGTTCAATCATCATAACAATGTAATTTGCAATCTATTTTGACCCATTTGTCAGAATAAAAATAGGAGGCATTACTTTTGAAATACTGCTCATATATTTTCTGAGATACCCTTTAAGTTTAAGCCTTATAGTTTATAGTTTAGAGATTTCATAGAATAAAAATTATGCAATGAATTTTGGTTCAAATTGGAATAAAGATTCTAGACAGTTGTTAAGTAGCGTTATATGTTTATTTAAGCATTATGTGTTATTTTAATCGTCGCAAGGCATAAAAGTTCGGAAGGATTAATTTTATCCGTCCTGTATTCTAGTTCTTGTTCAAAGATTTTTGACGGAGAGAAATACTTGGTACTTATGCAGTATAATAGCTGCGTTAACGTCGGAATCATACGGTAAAACGCCGAAAATTGCCGAGCGAATATGTAGTGATTTTATTATGCGCAAATGCTGTCCGACAATTTTTTCAATGAAAATATATTATTTCTGTCAGTACAGAGTTAATTCAATGCAAAATTAGTTGAATAATCAAAATAATTTCAACGAATTCAGTTTCATAAATGTTCATTTCTTGGACTAACAAACAATTAATAGAAAACAAATATCTTTTATGATTTTTAATGTCTTATTTGTTCAAACCAAAATAAATATTTTGTTTTTGTTAATATAAAAAAATCAATAACAAAACGTTTTCTTTATGAATTTTTTTATTAGAGTTTAGGCTAAGCGTTTCGGCACGTTTTGGTACGTTTCGGCACCTTCCGGCGCTTTCCATAAACCGCCCGTCGTGGCTCCGATTATAGTACGGTCTTTATAGTGCATGAGTCTCAAATACTTTATATCATTCGTTCGGTGCCTTTGACAAAAGTCAGGTAATAGAATTTCTTTGTTTTTGGCCAGGAGTCAATGAAAAATGGCGGAACTTTGTCTATTTTGAACAACTGAAAATTTCAGAAAGAATAAAATTGATGGGAATTCAATATTTTCGGCACCCGACAAGAATTCTAATTAATTTCTGTCAATATTAATGTAAATTATCCCACGTTCGTCTTCTACCTTATTGATCTTTATAAGTTTGCTAAATATATTTTAAAAGGTCAAGATACTTTAAGTGGAATATTCGAAGAAAACGAGAAATATTTGAGAACATCAGTGAATGTTTGAATATATTTTGACACATTGGATAGAAATAGACCGATGAGTAATATAAACACTTTTAATTTAATGAATAAATATATAAACGGCTCCGTTTCATCTCGACAGACTATGGGTACACAATAATGTGTATCCTCTTGATGTGATTAACCCAAGACGCTTATTGGCGTCCTCTCGACAAACTGTTCTGCCACTCATCATCATCATCATAATAATAATAATAATAATAATAATAATAATAATAATAATAATAATAACAACAACAACAACAACAATAATAATAATAATAATAATAATAATAATAATAATAATAATAATAATAATAATGTGATTTATTAATTTACATGTGGTTGCATTGATGACTACATAAGTAGAACGACAGTAGAGTCCAACATAACATACCGAGCAAAATAGGAATGGAACCTAGCGAAACTCGTTGGCCGACTTTTTAAAAATTATTTTTTACTTTTAATCGTATTTAATAAAAAAGTTTTCTCTTCATTCATAATTGCGATAATTAAAATTAAATTTTGCGCTAGAAAACATTATATATATATATATATATATATATATATATATATATATATATATATATATATATATATATATATAAAATAAAAATACCAGCGGTGGTTTACGTTATGTTTTGAGAAAAATAGAAAAACCGAATGAAATTATTAAAATAATCAACGTTTCGTCCTTATTTCAGAGGACATCTTCAGGATATTGAAGTAAAAATGCAAGAAAAGAAAAAGTCATAGACCATACGAAAAAGAGAAACCGTTTTTGAATCCTACCCATACGCACACATATGTTTGTCCTTCCCGACATGGGTAGGATTCAAAAACTGTTCTCTTTTTCGTATGATCTATGACTTTTTCTTTTCTTGCATTTTTACTTCAATATCCTGAAGATGTACTCTGAAATAAGGACGAAACGTTGATTATTTTAATAATTTCATTCGGTTTTTCTATTTTTCTCAAAACACACACACACACACACACACACACACACACACACACACACACACACACACACACACACACACACACACATATATATATATATATATATATATATGAGAAGAGGGTATTTATTATAATTTTTGTGAACTTGTTTATTATTTATTATTTTAGATTATAGATTTTACATTAAAAACATAAAAATTTCAAAAGTAAAACTTAAAAATTTAAAATATAGAAACGTAAAATACAAAATATTCTACCGGTGTATATATACATATATTTGTGATCATCGATGTTCAGTCCGGTTTCATTGTATCATAACACATCAATACCGCTAGACTAGCACCTCTCCCAAGCCGAGGATTGAATCTAGAACCATTGTGTTGATTATCAGCAGTTCTACCAATTGACTCATAGGAGCGGTGCCCGTGAAATAATCTCGGTAACCATCTGTCCATTACTTCTTTAGTGATCAAACCGCTTATTTTATAAACAAACAGCTAGCCTCACATTTTTCAGCCAATTAAATAGCGGGTGGGATTATTTACGACAGTGCTCTACCCAAAGAGGGGGGGGCTAAAATATATTTGTAGTCATCGACATACAGTACTATTTCGTTGTATCACAACTCATCAGTACCGCTAGACTAGCACCTCTCCCAAGTCGAGAATTGAACCTAGACCCATCACGTTGATAGTCAGCAGTTTTACCGGTCCTTACCTAAATTCAAAACAATTCGACGTATCTTGACGACCGTTTCACGCGCAAAAAAAAATAAATAAATAACAAAAAAATAATATAAAAAAATAAATAATAAATAAAAATAAAAAAATAATGATAAAAAATTAAAAAATAATAATCACCTGAGAATAAATGCGTAATTAACAGGAGATGTCATTTATCAATGGTAGTTTTCGGAAATACAAACCCGAAACAAAATATTCACAAAACCTTTTTTACATTCAGCCTATATAGAACTCAAGTTTTCAAAAGGAAGATGCATTTATATTGCAATACTGAATTTATAAATTTAGTTATAAATACTTATATATTTTGAAAGGTTTTAGATCCTTGTCACTATTGATAACTAGCGAAGGTTGTAACTGTCATTCTGCTAAATGTTTTGGGCGAGTAGAGCAGTGAATAGCTACGTTGAACGTCGGTGCCATTTAGTGTAATTGTGACTACATATTATGTAAAACACAAAAATACGCCCAAATATATTCACACGAATAGATACTTATAGATATCCACACAAGCGCACACAGATACATAGACAGACATTAAATAATAATTAAAAACAAATGCTTAATAGTACAACAAAAATCATAAATAATAACAAGAAACTAAAATTATGAATTGTTAAAAAATATATATTATTTAAATTATTCAGATTACTTATATATTATTTAAAATATTCAGATTACTTATATATTATTTAAAATATTCAGATTACTTATATATTATTTAAAATATTCAGATTATTTATATATTATTTAAATTATTCAGATTACTTATATATTATTAAAAATATTCAGATTACTTATATATTATTTAAAATATTCAGATTACTTATATATTATTTAAAATATTCAGATTACTTATATATTATTTAAAATATTCAGATTACTTATATATTATTTAAATTATTCAGATTACTTATATATTATTAAAAATATTCAGATTACTTATATATTATTTAAAATATTCAGATTACTTATATATTATTAAAAATATTCAGATTATTTATATATTATTAAAAATATTCAGATTACTTATATATTATTTAAATTATTCAGATTACTTATATATTATTAAAAATATTCAGATTACTTATATATTATTTAAAATATTCAGATTACTTATATATTATTTAAATTATTCAGATTACTTATATATTATTTAAAATATTCAGATTACTTATATATTATTTAAATTATTCAGATTACTTATATATTATTAAAAATATTCAGATTACTTATATATTATTTAAAATATTCAGATTACTTATATATTATTTAAATTATTCAGATTACTTATATATTATTTAAAATATTCAGATTACTTATATATTATTTAAAATATTCAGATTACTTATATATTATTTAAAATATTCAGATTATTTATATATTATTTACATTATTCAGATTACCTATATATTATTAAAAATATTCAGATTACTTATATATTATTTAAAATATTCAGATTACTTATATATTATTTAAATTATTCAGATTACTTATATATTATTAAAAATATTCAGATTACTTATATATTATTTAAAATATTCAGATTACTTATATATTATTTAAAATATTCAGATTACTTATATATTATTTAAATTATTCAGATTACTTATATATTATTTAAATTATTCAGATTACTTATATATTATTTAAAATATTCAGATTACTTATATATTATTTAAAATATTCAGATTACTTATATATTATTTAAAATATTCAGATTACTTATATATTATTTAAAATATTCAGATTACTTATATATTATTTAAAATATTCAGATTACTTATATATTATTTAAAATATTCAGATTACTTATATATTATTTAAAATATTCAGATTACTTATATATTATTTAAAATATTCAGATTACTTATATATTATTTAAATTATTCAGATTACTTATATATTATTTAAAATATTCAGCTAATATATATATATATATATATATATATATATATATATATTAGTTGCCTGGTAAGGTCACAGGGGAGACAACTGAAAAAGCAAAACTGAAGCTGCCTGCCAGGACACTCAGAGGAGGATCACTTTTCTATATAAATTTTACGTAAAATGAGCACCCATTTTTAGGGGAATCACTTTTTTAGGGGTGGTTTTTATTGTGGCCTTGTAGACCAACACAAAACTAATATTTAAAAAAACTTGTTTTTCATATTTATATAAATAAAAAAATTATATATATATAATACAAATATTATATATATAATAAAAATATTATATATATATATATAACTAGCTGTACCCGGCCACGCGTTGCTGTGGCTCAGTATGGAACACATGTGAAAGTAGAGAAAAGTTTGATTCTTTATTCCAAGAGAATGTACAAATTATTTATTTTTTTATAGACAGAAAAATACTTCCATCATTAATTATGCAAAAAAATAAATAAAATGTTGATTTAGTGTTTCAATATGCTTATAAATTACGATAAAACTTGCTGAGTATGCACTGTTTTACGGTTGTTGTAAAAATGGAATGGAAACTTAAATTTCGCTTCATTTTAATCTTTCTTAATTTTTTAATTGTCCCCCCCAACGAATATAATCAAAACAGTAACATTCAACAATTGTACTTTATGTATATAAAACACAAAATGGGTGTTTGTATTACTGTACACATATATTCGAAAAAGTTGTAAAAAAAAACAAATATATAACAAATAAATGTTATCAAAGGCAAGATAAGTTACTTTTCTGCTAAACTGGATATATATATTTTTCGTGTTTTTATTCAATGTAACATATTTATTCAGCTCGAAAACCATACAGTGTTTACCGATGTATGCGGAAATTCAAGATGGCGTCTCACACCCTCTTTAACACCGTAATTATAGAAAAAAGTGTTATAAATAAAAAACTATACAAAATACTATTAAAAACCCGCCGAATATATGTCAACCTATGTCACGGTAACATGTATTGAGCGAGTTTTTAACAGTGTTTTATCCGGTTTTTTATTTATAATATCTTTTCCCACACTTACCGTGTTAAAGAGAGAATCAGACGCCATCTTGAATGTTCCAATATATCGGTAAACACTGTATGGTTTTCGAGCTGAATAAACATGTTACATTGAATAAAAACACGAAAAATATATCCAGTTTAGTAGAAAAGTAACTTATCTTGCCTTTGATAACATTTATTTGTTATATATTTCTTTTTGGACAACTTTTTCGAATCTATGTGTAGAGAGTAATACAAACCCCACAAAATATTTATTAAACAAAGAAATTAAAAAAAAAAAAGTTTGTAACGAAAGGGAAATAATCGCTAGATTTTTAACTAATCGTCTGAAATTTTCCAAAATCGCTAATTTTCCCCCCCCAAAAAGTCCATAATGTTGCGTGTTTTCTCAGTATTGGTTTGTATTACTGTACACATAGATTCGAAAAAGTTGTCAAAAAACGAATATATAACAAATAAATGTTATAGAGCTGAATAAATATGTTACATTGAATAAAAACACGAAAAATATATCCAGGTTGGCAGAAAAGTAACTTATGTTGGCTTTGATAACATTTATTTGTTATATATTTGTTTTTTTTTTTTGACAACTTTTTCGAATCTATGTGTACAGTAATACAAACCCCCTTCGGAGGCTGGAATGGCCCCCCCCCGCTACCTAAAATGTACTTGTAAAAATGGATTTTATAGTGAGATTTAAGAATGGTTAGTCGAAAAAAAGGTGAGAAACCAAACAAATAAGCAATAAATAATTATTAGTAAAGGCAATAAATGCTACTTTTTTTTTACTTACATGAATCAGTTTACTTTATGTTTGAAAGTATTTTCAATCGTTTTTTTTAATTTTTTAATAAAAGTATAAAAAAAAGAAGTCGTATTATCGTGACGTCTGTCAGCGATCGCCCGATCCATGGCTAACGTGTAGTAACGTAAAGCGGCCCCCAAGAAAAAGAACAAAAAGGGAAGTCCATGTACGTGAATATCGCCGCATATAAATGTAACTGAATAAAAAGTAAAGGAACGTGGCACAAATAGAGTTGGATACACAAGTAAGAGTCGTAGAGTGATACTGATAGAGTGTAAGTAAAACCTGGAATATCAGGTTATTTCGTTTCGTTTCGTTGACGATGGTAAACATGCCGTAGCGTAAATCGCAGTATAGCGTTTAGTTTGTGTTTATGTTTATGGAAAGAAAGAGAAACATAGGGAAGTACCCCCACCACCAGCACCCATAAAGCAAAAAGACCACGAAAGGTAAGAAAGAAAGAAAGAAAGAAAGAAAGAAAGAAAGAAAGAAAGAAAGAAAAAAAGCACGTAAGGAAAGAGCAAAACGGAAGTTGTGTTTGTGTAAGTAAGTTTGGTGCGTTTCACGTAAATGTCAATTCAGGTTTTCATTAAATTCTAACCACGCGGGTTATAACGAAATCGAAGTAATGTAATTGTGAATTCAATTCCAGGTAACGGATTGTGTTCTGTTTGAATCTAATTTTAATATAATAAATGGTTTATAAATTGTGTTTATGTTTTATGCTAACCAATGGCAAAGTAAGCGTGGTTCGTTTCAGCGTAAGTCCAGTCCAGTTTTTAGATAAATTCTAACCGGTGGTCGGTCTTAAATGTCTCCTGAATTCAATTCCAGGTAACGGATTGTGTTCTGTTTGAATCTAATTTTATTATAATAAATGGTTTATAAAGTGTGTGTATGTTTTATGCTAACCAATGGCAAAGTAAGCGTGGTTCGTTTCAGCGTAAGTCCAGTCCAGTTTTTAGATAAATTCTAACCGGTGGTCGGTTTTAAATGTCTCCTGTGAACGGTCTGGAACGGTGTAAGTGAGTGGCGGTGGTAGGATGAATGTGTTAGAGAGAGTTTACTTTACTACTTCCATTAAATGTAACCGAGTTTTACAGTGGACTCTCACCAGACAGAATATAGGAAACTCTAATCAGCGAGGTACTGGATATGTAATAACCCTATAACATACGGCAGATGTCGTTATTCAGTTTGTGAATGATACGGCTGCACCAAATGTATACAGGTGCATTCCTATAAAGGTCAAAGTCGGAGGGGAAAAATGAGTTCATTTTATTTATATAGATAGAAGATAGATAGAAGAATAGAAGAAGATAGATAGATAGATAGATAGAATAGATAGAAGATAAAAATATTGTATATATATCATAAAAATATTATGTATATATATATATATATATATATATATATATATATATATATATATATATATATATATATATTGGAATATAAACTTTTGTCATTGATTCATTATATGCTCTATAATTACATTGAGCTTCGTAAATATATATATATATATATATATATATATAATTTAAGGTTATTATTTCTAGAGATAAAGTCGTCAATGAAGTTTTTACGATGTTAATACAAGAGTGCTCAATACTGAAGTAGGGCAAGATATACTTTTAATTTGTTTTACATAAGCATTAATATGTCGCTACACATTCATGAGCCCATTTCGGTTAGCCAGTTACAAATAACTAGAGACCTCTTCAGGCGATATTGCTTATACAAAAGTTTATTCCGTAACCGTAATATTTTTCAGAGGTAAGGCAATAATGGAAGTTTTAACGCGATTAATCCAAGAGTGCTCCTTACCGAAATAGGGCAAGATATACTTTTTATTTGTAAGCAATATCGTCTGAAGAGGTTCCCAGTTACATCTAACTTGCTGACTGAAACATTCTCATGAATGTGTAGCGACATATTAATGCTTATGTAAAATAAATAAAAAGTATATACATATGCATATATATAAATACAATATACACATACATACGATATATATATATATATATATATATATATATATATATATATATATATATAAGTCCTAGAGAGGATGAAACGCGGAATATTCAGTGTAGCTTAATCATCATATATATTTTATATATTTTATAACTTACTAACTAGCTCTACCTAGGTATTGAGCACTTTTGAAGTAAATACTTAAAGTTTACGCATAAATTTATACTTTCGTATATTAATTTTATGGGAGTAAATGAAGTAGTTACATATATATATATATATATATATATATATATATATATATATATATATATATATATATATATATATATATATATACAAAATAGAGTAATGATTATATACTCTATTTTGTATTGATCATTTTTTAAAAAATATTGGTTTTAGTTAATTTTATCAATAAATTTGAACCGTATTAAGTGTTATTTATATCAAATAAGAAAATCATATTATATATTATATCAAATAAGAACATCATATCAAAACTAAAGCTGCCTTCAGGACTGCCAGCAACCACTGCAAAAGAGTAATAAAAAAATGGAAGAGAGCTATATGCTTAGTCCGTTAAATCCAAAGTAGCTGAACAGCGGCTTGGTTCCCACCAGTTCTGGCAAATAGCAAACAGGATCCTGAACAGAAGCGTGCGTTCTATCCCAACCATCATCAATGGACCTGAGGTCATCTCGTCAGCATCAGACAAGGCCAAACTATTTGCCAAGAACTTTGCAGCTAATTCTACCCTATGCGACGAAGGCCATCAACTCTCCGTATTTCCTTCTATAACGGACAACACGCTCTGCAACATACAAATATCTGTGCGTGATGTCACCAAGCTAATCAAGAACCTTGATTCCAGTAAAGCAACTGGCCCTGACGGCATTCCAATCATTGTGCTGAAAAAGCTTCAACTAGAACTTGCCCCCATACTTACGAAACTCTTTAAGCGTTGCCTTAAAGAGAAGTGCTTCCCAACACCCTGGAAAACCTCATCAGTATGCCCTGTATTTAAGAACTCAGGTGATATGTCCTCTCTCTCTCAGTACAGACCAATAAGTTTCCTGTGTGTCATGAGTAAGCTGCTGGAATCCATATTAAATAGAGAAATAGTCAACCACCTCAGCAGAAATAACCTTCTTGGTGACATGCAATATGGTTTCCGTTCTGCCAGATCTACAGCAGATGTGCTAACTGTTATATCTCATAAGATTAGTGAATCTCTTGACAAAGGCTTCCTCTCTAGGGCAATTGCTCTTGACATATCAAAGGCCTACGGTATAACTGGAAATGTTTTCTTGACCATAAAATCATTTCTCTCTGATAGGCTCATAAGAGTAGTAGTTGATGGGCAGAAATCAGAGGCAATCAATATTAATGCTGGAGTCCCTCAACTCTCTTCCTGATATACATCAATGATCTCCCAAAACACATACTTAAATCATTCCTTGACATATATGCTGATGACACGACCATCTATGGCAACACATCAAAGGCCGTAAATGACAAAGTTCTCTCAGATTCTCTCTACTCTGATCTTGAGCACGTGGTACAGTGGGAGAGGAGGTGGCTGGTTACTTTTAATGCACCTAAAACCAAGCCCTTATCTTTACATCATCAACGCTCTGATCCCCATCTGGCATCAATTGATATGGGTGGCTTTCGTCTAGGGGAAGCTCCATGTTTTGATAAACTTCTGGGCTTGACCTTTACTCCTGACCTGAAATGGAATACGTACACCGTCAGTTGCCAAGATCGATGGAAAAATGGTAGGATCCTTCTACCGTTCCAGAAGATATCTCATCCCTGATGCAATTCTCTATCTGTATAAAAGCCAAGTACGCCCAAGGATTGAGTACTGCTGCCACATCTGGGCAGGAGCTGCTAAAAACAGCCTATCCTGCCTTGACAGAGTACAAAATAGGCTTCGTGGGTTAGTGGATGATGCCCTTTTCTCTTCCCTGCAATCTCTCTCCCACAGGGAAACGTTGCGAACCTGTCATTGTTTTATCGTTACTAACATAGCAGGTGCTCGTTTGAACTCTAATCTCTGCCCCCCCCCCTCGCCAATCTTTCACGATAAACACCCGCCTAGCTGAAACCACTGCCAAAAATGTTTCCCATTCCTTATCTGTGCCAAAATCAAAACGTAGATTCCATGAACAAAGCTTCTTTCGTAGAAGTGCACGCCCGTGGAACTTTGTTCCGGATGCCTGTTTCCCACCTGACTACAATCTGGATGTCTTCAAGTCCAATGTGAACAAATTCCTGATGAACCACCTCCTTAAGTAAGACACTTTATCAAATCTCCAATACTAACCTACTGTACACACAATAACCCTTATCCCCGAGTGGCTTCCAGACCTTGATAATTGGTGACTACCTTGTAAATAAAAAGTTTATATGCGATTATATTCCAATAATTATTTACATTATAGTTTATATAACAGTTAAATGTAAACATCACATATTTGTTTAAACATTTATCGAGCTGCATTTAATGATTAGATTTCCACATTGGAACCTTGCATTGTTTTTTACTTGCTATCATATGTTTGTCATTTTTTTTAGGATTATCGGCTCTTCCTGGACAGAACAATAATTATTTGGCGACAATATTTTGTGTTGGAATAAGATTTTGAAAGCATTTATCCAATTGTTTCAAAATGAATTCGAGTGAAGAGGACATGTACGAATACAACTACTACGACACAATATCGTCAATTCCAATCGAAGAAGTGGTGCCGGTATCCATCGTCTACAGCATCACGCTTCTGTTAGGCGTCATCGGCAATTCGCTGGTGATATTTTGTATCGTGAAATACCAAAGAATGAGAAGCATCACTAACATTCTGCTTTTGAGCCTCGCTTCAGCTGACTTACTCCTTGTGCTGATTTGCGTTCCGATTAAGGTAAGTGTTCTGGCATCATCCCTTTCCAGATACATATTGAACTCTTCCGATAAATATATAATCCTTTGACTGTAATCCACTCAAGGAATCGAGTAGCATTGTTCATTTCTGATACGGCATATATCAATTGAGGAACGGTTCTCAGAAAAGCGAATTAGTTCGACTTCCGCTCTCAACTGAACTCCAACAATGATTGTCTCTGATTTTCTATCTCTTTTATTGATTTTCTTGTAATTTTCCGCCTCATTGTTTTTCTGTCTCTCTTAAATTTGCTTCACGCAAGACTTTATATAATTAGAGTGATAACTTGACATTGCCTGGACAATCTTTTCGTCATGCATATGATCTTATTAGTCGCTAGTAACCTAAGATCAGCTTTCAGAGAAGGATAGTTACGTAATGTTAAACTTAAAATATCTTGCGTATTTAAATTCTATAAGTTGACATTTTCGTCACACATGATATATCTAACCTTAACCGACCCCTTTCTGTTCTTTTGTCGGGCCTTATCCGGGGATTCTACTAGCGGTACCTCTACTTCTACTTATATTCTAAACAATTCTCTTCTGCCCGGCTTGATTTTAAAAAATTGTGTTGATGAGATTTCTATTTTCAATTTAAATGGTTCAGAGCGGAACCTCCCCAGAGATAGCAACATCTTAGGTTCATTTGCCTCTTAGAGGAGTTCATCATGAATCAGGTAAATTTTGAAGCGATAAAGTAATCAAACCAGCTGTCCAGCGATCTTTAGAAGACAATACAAATTTCCAAATAATATGACTGTCATGTACATATTGTATTAAAAGACAATTACAAATAACTTAGTCTATCTTTCAGCATTTTCTTTTCATCTCTCCCCCTCTAGTACCCCCTCCTTGGGTGGCATTCGCCTTGAGTGGGTGAAGTTTGATACTTTTGGTACGTTCTTGAAAATATATACTAGAATCTGTATTAGCTCTACATCTTTCGTAGACTTCCAGGACTTTGTAACAACGCAAGTCCACCCCGTAAGTGTAGAGCCATTCTCGTAATAGAAAAAAAAAGATTCAACTAAGCACAACAAAAAAAATTAATTCTATCATAGAGAAAATAAATCCAATTCTGAATATTAACTGTAGTTGTCCCAAGCACAAATTGACATCATCTATCCATTCAAAGTTGCATAAGAAAATGACTTTCAAGTTGAGAACAGTAGCTTAGTAGAATATTCGAATAACTATGTAGTTCATCTAGTGATCAAGTGTTATATACACATATATACGTGTATCTATATGTGTGTGTGCTTTGCTCCACTAATGACGAGCGCCAACAATTCTTAATATCTCTATTTTTTCGGAATATGGAAATAATAATAATATGGCAGTAAATAATAACATTCCTGACAGCAAGTTGAGTTATTTGAATCAGTCGTTTTTAAGTTCAATGAAAAGAAGAATATTTTACCACTTGGGATTTTATTTGGTTAGTGTTGCAGTATGTTTTGTATAATCAACAACAAAAAATTTGGACGATTATATTTATAGCCAGGGGTGATAAACACTAACAAATCAGGTACCAGAATCGCTGTATAAAACCTATGTAATCTCATCGAATTTCTCAATCATAACTTTTCGTCTTGACGGAGAATAAAAATGCTGAGAAATGAAGATTTCAAACAACAAAGGAAATGAACAAAAAATATGAGCTTAATTTCTTTTGTTTTAACCAAACAAAATACTTTCTTCCGTGACGAAACTCTTTAAGAAATCTTTTGATGTCGAGTCGTAGGAACTGTAGAACTATTGATTTCCTATCGATAATCGATTAGTTAGAAAGCAGCAATGAGAAAAGACAGCATAATTTCTATGAAAAAATATAACACGCATTTTCCTTAATTGTGTGCTATTTTTTTTATTCAAGAAATGATTTGCTTAAAAGCACAAAATATTACTAAAAAATAAAATACATTTGCAAATAATATTCCGAAAGTACTTTGATATTTATCATATCTTGGCGATTCCTCTTAATGCATATTTTCAAAATATTTCTATACATTTACTTATTTCAATATTTGTCACATAATTGGACTTTACTTAGATGTACACGTTAAGTTACTTTATTATATTTTGTATTATATTTCCAATAATTCGAATTACTGTTACAAACGGAATCATTTAACATCTTTCATTCATTAAGGTAGCACGATTTAATCCGTTATCCAGGCCCGGGTAAAAGTCCTAAGTAATTTACAATTGTATTTTGAGTGTCGCCTATAGAGAGGATTAAAACTTCAACATCCAGAAGAGTGTAACTTAAAACTGAATTTGACCAACTAATTTATCCATAACGGAACGGGAGCATGCAACCCTGTTAAGTTAAATAAAGGGTTCCGTTCGAAATTCAATGTTGATTCCCGAGTTCAGCAGAAAGATTTATTTCGGTTTCTTGATTGCTCGTGGGTGAGAGCATTACATGTGTTATTTTTCATTGATATAAAGGTAACACATTTAGTCTCCAGCTTTCTCCTCAAATCCTAACATTATGGTATTATGAGAAATAAACATAGACTATAATATACCCCTTTCATCAAAAAGAGGTGGTAATCCTTGGGAAAGGCATCATAATGAACGAAAATGTACTACAATGTTACTCCCCTCCTAAAAAAGGTAGTAATGGCGAAATTATGACAACAGAACAGATACTGCACTATGTATCATCTCCCAATAAAGATGAGGTAATACCTGGGATCTTCCCTATAACCCTTCGAATAAAATGATATAAAAAATTCGGTTTCATATTAAAAGTGTTCTTTCTAACCTCTCCTGGAAAAGAAGTGGTAATGCCTGGAAAGAACGCATCATGATGAACGAAAATGTACTACACTGCTCTTTTTAAAAAGCCGTAATTCTGAGAGGATGATATCATGACAACAGAATAAATGCTACACTATATCCCATCCAATATGGAATCAATATGGAGGAGGTAATACTTAGGAAGATCCGCATATAATTGTCCGATTAAAGTTATATAAAAAATATCGGTTTCATAGTAAAACGATTCTTTCTAACGTAATGTTTTTTTTAATAATCATTTTTCTGAATTTTTTTTATTTTTATGTTTTGTTTCATGTTAAAGGAGTTATCTTTGGAGGCTATATCAATGCTGTTCGTAGGAAAAACCGTGGATATAATATAGTATACAAAAGAATAATAACACTTGTAGAAGGAATTTTCAATATTAGACAATAATAGAACACATTTATATACTAACATGTGTCCACGGTGTTTCACACGAATCACATTGATATAGCCTTCAAACACAACTCCTTTTACATCACGTACAATGCTTCAAGCAATCTACATCCTTCTTTTTGTTGGATAATTTTTAGTTTTGCATTTTTATCTGAGTAAAAGTGCTTATTGAGAATACCATTTAATTTTCATAAATAAGTGCAATAAAAATGCCTCTGCCGACAATTTTATCATTTTGCATTGCAAGTTCTTACATATTTTTTTGCCAACCTGCTGGCATCTCCTATTCAAAAGCTCTACTTAATAAGACAATTACATAAGTCGAGCAGACAATCTTCCATGGGAAGACTGTAATAATAGTCTTATTAAATAAGGGAATGCGATCAGAAATTGAAAGGGAAAACTGGTACACAACGGCCATTGCAATAAAACTGTTAAGATGGAAGAGTGGGCGCCATTGTCGTTGGTGACGCGTACCATACGATGTAAAGAGAAGCACTTTTATTACCATGTAATTTATCCATGAACACAAGTATAACGGCGACGTTCTTATATTTCTAATGCATTTGCAGCATTAGTAAACGATTAATGGCTTATAATGGTCTGCATTATTTGTATAATTCGGATTACTGTTCTCGACTTGTACATTCTATTCTCGCAATGTTCCAACCGGTTTAATCCAGACTTTCTTCAGGTACAGAATTACATAGAATACGGGAACAATTAATTATGACTAATTTGTTAGGACACCACGAAAAAACTAAAACAGAAACAAAATAAACGCATTTAAATATGCATGTATGTGTGTGTGTGTATGCGTGTCAAAGGAAAAACCAAAAAATATTTATTATTCAGCAGTTTCGTCTTTATTTCAAGACTTTCTCAAGATAACTGATGAGACGTAAACCAGCTATCACTTGATAAATCTTGAATTAAAGACGACTACGTTGATAAATATATAAAGAATCTACGATTTTATCCATTTTTCTTTTTCTATTATTATTTCTATAAATACCACACACACACACACACACACACACACACACACACACACACACACACACACACATATATATATATATATATAGAGAGAGAGAGAGAGAGATAGATAGATAGATAGATAGATACAGATAGCATATATATAAAATTGATTGAGAGAGAGAAAAATGTATATTTAAATGAGAAAGGTCACCAACAATTGCTATGTATTTTTAACATTATTTTATTATTCGGTGTTTTGATTTTCATTTAAAAAGGTATCATATTTAGATCATTGTAATAATGTTTTTAAATCATTGAAATAGTTTTTTACGCGTTTCAGACATTCTGTGAAGCGTCCTCTTCCGAAATTATTCAAAGTGTAAAATATTTAAAATATATTTAAAATGTGTTCAGAATGTATAAAAGCATTTTCGCAGTCTATTTTGCTGACAGGTTTCCGAGCGGTGGAAATGTCTAAATGATTCTAAAGGTCCTACCCTTGCTTATTGGGTGTCAGATCATGGTCATTGCTGTCTTTTGCTTTTCCCTCTCTTTTCTTGTTTCTCCTTTTACTACTTTATTTATTTATTATTATTTTTATTATTATTTGGGTGGAAGTGAGGGCCACGTTGGTACTTGGTCAAATGAGTGCATACGGGAGGGTGTGTGTGTGTTTCCTTATATTGGTTTGTAGAATGTGTGTTATATGTCTAATATTTTTATAACATTATCAATTTTTTTGCTTACATAAGAAAGAAAATGTGATACAAGGTCGTTTTTAATGTGTATGTGTGTAGGGGGGGGAACAGCTACTCTGAAACAAGGGTATTTGGTAGATATATTTTCATTTAATTTAGATTTTTATTTTTTTGACTTTTAGATTTTAGTTTCTTTCTATTGTGATTTTCCTTTTAATCTTAGTCGGTTGGGGCGTTCCTAATATTATGTTTGTTTAATAGAGGTACCTGAAGAAATTACACGGCGAACTCTTTCATATGTAATATATTGATATCGTCATTCTGTGGATGTTCAGCATAAATGGAGACGCACTGATATTATTGTAGCTCTTTTGTTAAAAATGCAAAAGTATTTATCTAAACTAGCCGGGACGTCCGGCGTAGCCCGACTGTAAAATACGCTTGATTATGATATTTTAATTAATACAGATTTTGTATATATTATTATAGAGTCAATTTTCTATTTATTTTTATGTATTATATAATTGTGGTTTTAAAAATAAAATAATATATCGATATGACTTGGGTACATCAGCTTAAATCGAAACCGAAGCCAAAACTTATGAATATATATATATATATATATATATATATATATATATATATATATATATATATACATATATATATATATATGTATATATATATATATGTATATATATATATAACATGAGGCCCTTCAGCTATAATCGAAACCGAAGCCAAAACTTATGAATATATATATATATATATATATATATATATATATATATATATATATATATATGTATATATATATATAACATGAGGCCCTTCAGCTATAATAGAAAACGAAACCAAAACTTATGAAGAATTCTTGGTAAAATTATTTATTACAAGAAATGGAAGGTCATAACAATTAAACGGCAGTCACGCGGAAGAAAAAAGATGTAAACGTGACACGCAATATGGCCGGAACACTCAGTATCGTATTATTAAATAATAATTATTCCTTATACCCACAGACATTAGCATTTCATGCTTACGTAATCACTAGTGTAGGGGTGAGAATTCCTGCCGGTCATGAGATTCGACCCAGAAATGAAGCCATTATTTGCTCAATTTGCTAAGCATCTACCTCAGGGTCCCCAAACAATTGCCACATGAATGAGCGAATTAAAAACTATTAAACGCCGAATTCGGGCAAATGCATTTTGACAATCTAGAGTGTTCACACGAGCGGAAGCCATAAACATTTCATAAGCGCTTAGTTGACTGCCTTAGTTATAATTCAACACAGTGCATATCCTTAGGTATTCTTGCGCGCGCGCGTGTGTGTATGTGCGTGTGTGTGTGTGTGTGTGTGTGTGTGTGTGTGTGTTACTTCGACTCAATGCTTAGGTTGGGTGCTATTATAAGCACACCGAAGAGCTGTGACACAGCAAAACAGTATGCATGTGATATATATATATATATATATATATATGCTTATGGTAAAATGCATTTTCAATTATATTTTACTCTTTATTTATACCAATCCTTTTTATTTATGAAGCTCGATATATGTTAAATTTAACAACAGAACTTTCACAAATAGAACAGTTATATTCCAAATACCAAGATCTTATTCATCTTACCATTTATTTTCTTCAACCTGTCAAAATTTCCACAACACCTGAAAAAAAAAAAAAAGAAAAAAACAAAGAAAGTGAAAACATAGCAAACGGAAAATTCGAAATAGGATCGATATTAAACAAGATGGCGTCGATGCAGTAAAAAATACACAATGATTTCGAGACGATGAGTTTTGTCTAAAATATTTCCAAAATGGCCGGAACACTGGTCGATTTAAGTTTATCGAGAAAGAGAGAAAAGTGAATCAAATAAAGAGAGAGGGAGATATAAATTAAAGCCAGAGAATGGCTGAAGAATTATAAGCTACAGTTTTCTCCTAATTAAGCTTGTCTTATGTTTATGGATTTTAAAAATGAGGATTGATAATTTGTATAATTTGGATTATTCTACTCTTCTCATCCTGAGTGTTATTTTCGCAACGTTTCGGCCGATGTAACCTCCAACTTTATTTTGTCGAACTCGGGAATCTCTACGAATTTCGAACGGAACTTTTACTTAATCCACGAGGGTAGCATCCTCTTGTTTCGTCATTTTACTTGATTTCATTTATAACATATGTATATGTTCTGCTAATTACCAATCTTGCCGATTATGAAAGGAATCATATGTAGAAACGGAGAGAAAATATAGTGGGATGAATAAATAGAAATTGAAAGAGATATAAAAAAAAGTAGGGAAAGTCTGAAGCATTATACACGACAGTTTTCTCTAAACTGAGTTGTTTTATTCGGTGTGTAAGAAGTAAAGTGATTTCTATGCAATTACTGACTAGGTTGCTTGGCGTATTTAATTAGTATTGGGCCAAGAGACAAAGTAAGAGATAAATAAAATAGAGAAAGATAAAACTTTGTTCATGTATATATTATTTTATATGTCACGCTTACATCCGAGTGACTGTCGTTTAATTGTTATGACCTTCCATTTCTTTGTAACAAATAATTTCACCAAGAATTCTTCATAAATTTTGGTTTCGGTTTCGATTGTGGCACTCAAGTCATTCATTTTTTATAAATACTTTTACCAAGAATTCTTCATAAGTTTTGGTTTCGGTTTCGATTATAGCTGATTAAACTCCGGTAATCTATATATTTTATAAATAATTTTAGCAAGAATTCTTCACAAGTTTTAGTTTCGGCTCCGATTATAGCCGAAGGAACTCAAGTTATATAAATATACATATATGTTTTTCATAATTTTTGGTTTTGGTTTCGATTCAAGCTGGTACACCCAAGTCGTATGGATATACTTTTTTACTTTTGAAATCGTAACTTTATAATATATAAAAATCGATAGAACATTAAATCTATAATAATATGTACATAATCTGCAAGAATTAAAATATCATATTTAAGTGTACTTTACGACCGGGCTACGCCGGGCGTCCCTGCTAGCTGAGATAAATAGTTTTGCAGTTTTAACAAAAGAGCTACAATAATATCAAAGCGTCTTCATTTACGCTGAACATCTACAGAATGCCAGCATCAATACATTACATATGAAAGAATTCGCTGTGGAATTTCCACAGGTCCCGCTAATGAAATATAAATACAAAATCAGGTGCTTTTATAATAGGTATTTAAAGTTTTGTCCTCGTGACATAATCGCGGTGTCGGGAGTTTCGACAACGAACTGAAAAGGTTGAATCATGTATCGACGTTTGCTGAGATATACAAATAAACAATTAGTTGTTACTTGGCAGACGACGTTTCTCAATCCATGAAAATATCGTTCCGACATTAACCTTTATCATTTTTATTACCTTTTGCATCTTTTAATTTTGAATGTTTTTATTAGATTTATATTTATCATTACAAAGAGGGTTAAAGTTTGATTAGTATAGTTGTCTAATTAATTGTATTTGTTGTTCAATTAATTAGTTTAGGATTAGGTTAGTTTGGTGTAAGGTTAAGTAAAGCTTAGTTTAGTGTTAGGTTAGTTTTAGTGTAAGGTTAGTTTAGTGTTAGGTTAGTTTAGTGTAAGGTTAATTTAGTGTTAGGTTAGTTTAGTGTAAGGTTAGTTTAGTGTAAGGTTGGTTTAGTGTTAGGTTAGTTTAGTGCTAGGTTTATTTAGTGTTAGGTTAGTTTAGTGTAAGGTTAGTTTAGTGTGAGGTTAGTTTAGTGTGAGGTTAGTTTAGTGTAAGGTTAGTTTAGTGTAAGGTTAGTTTAGTGTAAGGTTAGTTTAGTGTGAGGTTAGTTTAGTGTGAGGTTAGTTTAGTGTGAGGTTAGTTTAGTGTAAGGTTAGCTTAGTGTAAGGTTAGTTTAGTGTGAGGTTAGTTTAGGCTTAATTTAGTTTAAGTCTCAGTTTTGTTTAGTGCCAGTTTATGCTTTACTTTCACACCACATAATTCCCTACATTCTATTCTTTACTAATTTTTTCTTAGACTTTTTGCGATTATCTTTTCTTAATGATTGTATTTTCTTTAATATTTCCTAATATTTTATTTTTGTTAGCCAATTTTCTTGTTTGTTTGTTTAGTCAATTTTCTTTTGTTTTCGTATTTCAATTTTAATTATGAACACATTTTCCTCACTTATTCGATTTATTTCTTCCTACTGTTTCGTTCGACTGTTTTCAAAATGTTTTGATAAGTCATTCTCAGCTGGTGCGGCCAATTTTTTTCGTTTACTACTGAATTTTTTTAGCATACAATCACACAAGTAACAGTGATCTTAGCTTTGACTTGGCGACATTCACCTAGGATAGATTGAGTCAGCTTTTTCCATAGAACACACAGCGTCCTGGATGAACGCAATCAACGTATGAAGGTCTGCAACGTCCCAAATAGTTATGGGCAGACACTCTCGGAACAACAACGAATATCATAGAACTGATGATCTGAAGTAGGTTCGGTATCTGCTTTGATGATCACGTCTTTAGCTGGTCTACCGTGCATCATCGTCAATCTTGGATGGTTCTAGAGCTCTTGATTTGCGGAAAAAATCTCCTGCGTTAACAAACACACAAAGTTTCCTTTAAAAAAAAGCCTGGTTAAAAGAGACAATCCTGCATTTCGTACAGTTTTATGTATCGGTGAATGTGGGCAATCTTAAACGCTTCTATGATTAAATATACATCCGTGCATGTGTATGTGTTTGCGCGTGTTTACTTGAATGATATTTATGTTATAAAATTAAGAATAATTAGTGAGACCACGGAATGAGAAGTATATTTAGTTAACAAATAATAATAATAAGTAAGACCTCGGAATGGGAAGTATATTTAGTCAACAAATATGTTTAATAATAATAATTAGTAAGACCTCGGAATGGGAAGTATATTTAGTTAACAAATATGTTTAATAATAATAATTAGTAAGACCACGGAATGAGAAGTATATTTAGTCAACAAATATGTTTAATAATAATAATTAGTAAGACCTCGGAATGGGAAGTATATTTAGTTAACAAATATGTTTAATAATAATAATTAGTAAGACCACGGAATGAGAAGTATATTTAGTCAACAAATATATTTAATAATAATAATTAGTAAGACCACGGAATGAGAAGTATATTTAGTCAACAAATATATTTAATAATAATAACTAGTAAGACCACGGAATGAGAAGTATATTTAGTTTACAAATATATTTAATAATAATAATTAGTAAGACCACGGAATAGGAAGTATATTTAGTCAACAAATATTTTTAATGATAATAATTAGTAAGACCTCGGAATGGGAAGTATATTTAGTCAACAAATATTTTTCATAATAATAATTAGTAAGACCACGGAATGAGAAGTATATTTTGTCAACAAATATGTTTAATAATAATAATTAGTAAGACTACGGAATGAGAAGTATATTTAGTCAACAAATGTGTTTAATAATAATAATTAGTAAGACCACGGAATGAGAAGTATATTTAGTCAACAAATATTTTTGATAATTATAAATAGTAAGACCACGGAATGAGAAGTATATTTAGTCAACAAATGTGTTTAATAATAATAATTAGTAAGACCACGGAATGAGAAGTATATTTAGTCAACAAATATTTTTAATAATAATAATTAGTAAGACGACGGAATGAGAAGTATATTTAGTCAACAAATATGTTTAATAATAATAATTAGTAAGACCACAGAATGAGAAGTATATTTAGTCAACAAATATGTTTAATAATAATAATTAATAGGACCACGGAATGAGAAGTATATTTAGTCAACAAATATGTTTAATAATAATAAAAAGTAAGACCACGGAATGAGAAGTATATTTAGTCAACAAGTATGTTTAATAATAATAATTAATAGGACCACAGAATGAGAAGTATATTTAGTCAACAAACATGTTTAACAATAATAATAATAATAATAATAATAATAATAATAATAATAATAATAATAATAATAATAATAATAATTAATAGGACCACGGAATGAGAAGTATATTTAGTCAACAAATATGTTAAATAATAATAATAATAATTAATAGGACCACGAGATGAGAAGTATATTTAGTCAACAAATATGTTTAATAATAATAATAATAATAATAATAATAATAATAATAATAATAATAATAATAATAATAATAATTAATAGGACCACGGAATGAGAAGTATATTTAGTCAACAAATATGTCTAATAATAATAATTAGTAAGACCACGGAATGAGAAGTATATTTAGTTAACAAATATGTTTAGTAATAATAATCAGTAGGACCACGGAATGAGAAGTATATTTAGTCAACAAATATGTTTAATAATAATAATGAGTAAGACCACAGAATGAGAAGTATATTTAGTTAAGAAATATGTTTAATAATAATAATTAGTAAGACCACGGAATAAGAAGTATATTTAGTTAACAAATATGTTTAATAATAATAATTAGTAAGACCACGGAATGAGAAGTATATTTAGTTAACAAATATGTTTAATAATAAAAATTAGTAAGACCATGGAATAAGAAGTATATTTAGTCAACAAATATTTTTAATAATAATAATTAGTAAGACCACGGAATGAGAAGTATATTTAGTCAACAAATATTTTTAATAATAATAATTAGTAAGACCACGGAATGAGAAGTATATTTAGTCAACAAATATTTTTAATAATAATAATTAGTAAGACCACGGAATGAGAAGTATATTTTGTCAACAAATATGTTTAATAATAATAATTAGTAAGACTACGGAATGAGAAGTATATTTAGTCAACAAATGTGTTTAATAATAATAATTAGTAAGACCACGGAATGAGAAGTATATTTAGTCAACAAATATTTTTGATAATTATAAATAGTAAGACCACGGAATGAGAAGTATATTTAGTCAACAAATGTGTTTAATAATAATAATTAGTAAGACCACGGAATGAGAAGTATATTTAGTCAACAAATATTTTTAATAATAATAATTAGTAAGACGACGGAATGAGAAGTATATTTAGTCAACAAATATTTTTAATAATAATAATTAGTAAGACCACGGAATGAGAAGTATATTTAGTCAACAAATATGTTTAATAATAATAATTAGTAAGACCACGGAATGAGAAGTATATTTAGTCAAAATATATTTTTAATAATAATAATTAGTAAGACCACGGAATGAGAAGTATATTTAGTCATCAAATATGTTTAATAATAATAATTTGTAAGACTACGGAATGAGAAGTATATTTAGTCAACAAATATTTTTAATAATAATAATTAGTAAGACCACAAAATGAGAAGTATATTTAGTTAACAAATATGTTTAATAATAATAATTAGTAAGACCACGAAATGAGAAGTATATTTAGTCAAAATATATTTTTAATAATAATAATTAGTAAGACCACGAAATGAGAAGTATATTTAGTCAACAAATATTTTTAATAATAATAATAATAATTAATAGGACCACGGAATGAGAAGTATATTTAGTCAACAAATATGTTTAATAATAATAATTAGTAAGCCCACGAAATAAGAAGTATATTTAGTCAACAAATATTTTTAATAATAATAATTAGTAAGACCACGAAATGAGAAGTATATTTAGTTAACAAATATGTTTAATAATAATAATAATAATTAATAGGACCACGGAATGAGAAGTATATTTAGTCAACAAATATGTTTAATAATAATGATTAGTAAGACCACGAAATGAGAAGTATATTTAGTCAACAAATATGTTTAATAATAATAATAATAATTAATAGGACCACGGAATGAGAAGTATATTTAGTCAACAAATATGTTTAATAATAATAATAATAATTAATAGGACCACGGAATGAGAAGTATATTTAGTCAACAAATATGTTTAATTATAATGATTAGTAAGACCACGAAATGAGTAGTATATTTAGTTAAGAAATATGTTTAATAATAATAATTAGTAAGACCACGGAATGAGAAGTATATTTAGTCAACAAATATGTTTAATAATAATGATTAGTAGGACCACGGAATGAGAAGTATATTTAGTAAACAAATATTTTTAATACTTATAAATAGTAAGACACCGGAATGAGAAGTATATTTAGTCAATAAATATGTTTAATAATAATAATTAGTAGGACCACGGAATGAGAAGTATATTTAGTCAACAAATATTTTTAATAATTATAAATAGTAAGACCACGGAATAAGAAGTATATTTAGTCAACAAATATTTTTAATAATAATAATTAGTAGGACCACGAAATGAGAAGTATATTTAGTCAACAAATTTTTTTTTTTTTTTTTTTTTTTTTTTTTTTAATTCAATTTTCACCCCAAACAAGGCACAGTGCCACTTTGAAGCAGGGGGCTACTATTAGGGAATTAATTAGCGGGGTCATTATGAAGGGAGAAGAGTAGAAAGATGTTTGTTAACATTACACTTGAACCTCTGCATATCATTGCAGTTGGGAAAGCAGAATCCCGGAAGGGAGTTCCAAAGACCCGCAGTTCTGGGGAAGAAACTATTGGAGTAAAAGGCTTTCTTGCACCTAGGGATCTCCACTGTAAAGGGATGAGACTTAGTAGCTTGTCGGGTTTGTCGGGGGTAGTTACGTCGGGGAGGTACAAGTGTTTGCAGTTCGTCAGAGCATTCACCATTAAAGTATTTGTAGAACAGGCAGAGGGATGCAACATCTCGTCGATGGGACAGAGGTTGAAGCCCAGATGACAGTTCAGGACCTATCAGGTTTGCGACTCTTTTTTGAACCCTGTCCAGGAGCGAGAGACAAGCAGCAGATGCACCAGCCCAGATGTGACAACAGTACTCCATACATGGGCGAATGGTTGCCTTATAGAGGTATAGGATACTGGCAGGCGTAAGTAGTTTTCTAGCACGGTAGAGGGAGCCAACCTTCCTTGCAGCAGCCTTGGCAATGCTCTCAATGTATCTATTCCAGTTCATATTCCCTGTAAACGTTAGGCCGAGGAGTTTAAAAGAAGTACTTTCAGGCAATGTGTTCTTGGCCATTGCTATTGGTGGTAGAGAAGGTTTCTTGTAGTTATTGAAGGAAACAAGCTTAGTCTTAGCAGCATTGAATGAGACCAACCATTTTTGTCCCCATTCCACTACGGATTGGAGGTCATCCTCTAGTGTTTCTGCCATTTTCTTGGATATGTGTTCATTTGTTTTCCCCTCATATCTGTTATAGAGAGTGGTGTCATCGGCAAATATACCCATCTCCGAAACAATATTATCAGGGAGGTCGTTTATGAATATCAGGAACAATAGAGGTCCAAAGATAGACCCCTGAGGCACTCCCGCATTTATGTCATATTGTTTGGATGTACGTCCGTCGAGGACAACTTTGATTTTTCTATTACTTAAGAAGGATTTAATTACGTTATGAATTCTTCCAGTGATTCCATATGATCTAATTTTCCTTAGAAGACCATCGTGCCATACCCTGTCAAAAGCCTTAGATATATCAAGGGCCACCGCTCTACCCTCCCCTGTTTTATCCAATGAACGGTATATACGTTCAGAAACTACAGTTAAGATATCTGCTGTTGAATATTTTTAATAATAATAATTAGTAGGACCACGAAATGAGAAGTATATTTAGTCAACAAATATGTTTAATAATAATGATTAGTAAGACCATGGAATGAGAAGTATATTTAGTTAACAAATATGTTTAATAATAATAATTAGTAAGACCACAGAATGAGAAGTATATTTAGTTAAGAAATATGTTTAATAATAATATTTAGTAAGACCACGGAATGAGAAGTATATTTAGTCAACAAATATGTTTAATAATAATGATTAGTAGGACCACGGAATGAGAAGTATATTTAGTCAACAAATATTTTTATAATTATAAATAGTAAGACCACGGAATAAGAAGTATATTTAGTCAACAAATATGTTTAATAATAATAATTAGTAGGACCACGGAATGAGAAGTATATTTAGTCAACAAATATTTTTAATAATAATAATTAGTAAGACCACGGAATGAGAAGTATATTTAGTCAACAAATATGTTTAATAATAATGATTAGTAAGACCACGGAATGAGAAGTATATTTAGTCAACAAATATATTTAATAATAATAATTAGTAAGACCACGGAATGAGAAGTATATTTAGTCAACAAATATATTTAATAATAATAACTAGTAAGACCACGGAATGAGAAGTATATTTAGTTTACAAATATATTTAATAATTAAAATTAGTAAGACCACGGAATAGGAAGTATATTTAGTCAACAAATATTTTTAATGATAATAATTAGTAAGACCTCGGAATGGGAAGTATATTTAGTCAACAAATATTTTTCATAATAATAATTAGTAAGACCACGGAATGAGAAGTATATTTAGTCAACAAATATGTTTAATAATAATAATTAGTAAGACCACAGAATGAGAAGTATATTTAGTCAACAAATATGTTTAATAATAATAATTAATAGGACCACGGAATGAGAAGTATATTTAGTCAACAAATATGTTTAATAATAATAAAAAGTAAGACCACGGAATGAGAAGTATATTTAGTCAACAAATATGTTTAATAATAATAATTAATAGGACCACAGAATGAGAAGTATATTTAGTCAACAAATATGTTTAATAATAATAATAATAATAATAATAATAATAATAATAATAATAATAATAATAATAATTAATAGGACCACGGAATGAGAAGTATATTTAGTCACCAAATATGTTAAATAATAATAATAATAATTAATAGGACCACGAGATGAGAAGTATATTTAGTCAACAAATATGTTTAATAATAATAATAATAATAATAATAATAATAATAATAATAATAATAATAATAATAATAATAATAATAATAATAATAATTAATAGGACCACGGAATGAGAAGTATATTTAGTCAACAAATATGTCTAATAATAATAATTAGTAAGACCACGGAATGAGAAGTATATTTAGTTAACAAATATGTTTAGTAATAATAATCAGTAGGACCACGGAATGAGAAGTATATTTAGTCAACAAATATGTTTAATAATAATAATGAGTAAGACCACAGAATGAGAAGTATATTTAGTTAAGAAATATGTTTAATAATAATAATTAGTAAGACCACGGAATAAGAAGTATATTTAGTTAACAAATATGTTTAATAATAATAATTAGTAAGACCACGGAATGAGAAGTATATTTAGTTAACAAATATGTTTAATAATAAAAATTAGTAAGACCATGGAATAAGAAGTATATTTAGTCAACAAATATTTTTAATAATAATAATTAGTAAGACCACGGAATGAGAAGTATATTTAGTCAACAAATATTTTTAATAATAATAATTAGTAAGACCACGGAATGAGAAGTATATTTAGTCAACAAATATTTTTAATAATAATAATTAGTAAGACCACGGAATGAGTAGTATATTTTGTCAACAAATATGTTTAATAATAATAATTAGTAAGACTACGGAATGAGAAGTATATTTAGTCAACAAATGTGTTTAATAATAATAATTAGTAAGACCACGGAATGAGAAGTATATTTAGTCAACAAATATTTTTGATAATTATAAATAGTAAGACCACGGAATGAGAAGTATATTTAGTCAACAAATGTGTTTAATAATAATAATTAGTAAGACCACGGAATGAGAAGTATATTTAGTCAACAAATATTTTTAATAATAATAATTAGTAAGACGACGGAATGAGAAGTATATTTAGTCAACAAATATTTTTAATAATAATAATTAGTAAGACCACGGAATGAGAAGTATATTTAGTCAACAAATATGTTTAATAATAATAATTAGTAAGACCACGGAATGAGAAGTATATTTAGTCAAAATATATTTTTAATAATAATAATTAGTAAGACCACGGAATGAGAAGTATATTTAGTCATCAAATATGTTTAATAATAATAATTTGTAAGACTACGGAATGAGAAGTATATTTAGTCAACAAATATTTTTAATAATAATAATTAGTAAGACCACAAAATGAGAAGTATATTTAGTTAACAAATATGTTTAATAATAATAATTAGTAAGACCACGTTATGAGAAGTATATTTAGTCAAAATATATTTTTAATAATAATAATTAGTAAGACCACGAAATGAGAAGTATATTTAGTCAACAAATATTTTTAATAATAATAATAATAATTAATAGGACCACGGAATGAGAAGTATATTTAGTCAACAAATATGTTTAATAATAATAATTAGTAAGACCACGAAATAAGAAGTATATTTAGTCAACTATTTATTTTTAATAATAATAATTAGTAAGACCACGAAATGAGAAGTATATTTAGTTAACAAATATGTTTAATAATAATAATAATAATTAATAGGACCACGGAATGAGAAGTATATTTAGTCAACAAATATGTTTAATAATAATGATTAGTAAGACCACGAAATGAGAAGTATATTTAGTCAACAAATATGTTTAATAATAATAATAATAATTAATAGGACCACGGAATGAGAAGTATATTTAGTCAACAAATATGTTTAATAATAATAATAATAATTAATAGGACCACGGAATGAGAAGTATATTTAGTCAACAAATATGTTTAATTATAATGATTAGTAAGACCACGAAATTAGTAGTATATTTAGTTAAGAAATATGTTTAATAATAATAATTAGTAAGACCACGGAATGAGAAGTATATTTAGTCAACAAATATGTTTAATAATAATGATTAGTAGGACCACGGAATGAGAAGTATATTTAGTAAACAAATATTTTTAATACTTATAAATAGTAAGACACCGGAATGAGAAGTATATTTAGTCAACAAATATGTTTAAAAATAATAATTAGTAGGACCACGGAATGAGAAGTATATTTAGTCAACAAATATTTTTAATAATTATAAATAGTAAGACCACGGAATAAGAAGTATATTTAGTCAACAAATATTTTTAATAATAATAATTAGTAGGACCACGAAATGAGAAGTATATTTAGTCAACAAATATTTTTAATAATAATAATTAGTAGGACCACGAAATGAGAAGTATATTTAGTCAACAAATATGTTTAATAATAATGATTAGTAAGACCATGGAATGAGAAGTATATTTAGTTAACAAATATGTTTAATAATAATAATTAGTAAGACCACAGAATGAGAAGTATATTTGGTTAAGAAATATGTTTAATAATAATATTTAGTAAGACCACGGAGTGAGAAGTATATTTAGTCAACAAATATGTTTAATAATAATGATTAGTAGGACCACGGAATGAGAAGTATATTTAGTCAACAAATATTTTTATAATTATAAATAGTAAGACCACGGAATAAGAAGTATATTTAGTCAACAAATATGTTTAATAATAATAATTAGTAGGACCACGGAATGAGAAGTATATTTAGTCAACAAATATTTTTAATAATAATAATTAGTAAGACCACGGAATGAGAAGTATATTTAGTCAACAAATATGTTTAATAATAATGATTAGTAAGACCACGGAATGAGAAGTATATTTAGTCAACAAATATTTTTTATAATTATAAATAGTAAGACCACGGAATGAGAAGTATATTTAGTCAACAAATATGTTTTATTATAATAATTAGTAAGACCACGGAATGAGAAGTATATTTAGTCAACAAATATGTTTAATAATAATGATTAGTAGGACCACGGAATGAGAAGTATATTTAGTCAACAAATATGTTTAATAATAATAATTAGTAGGGCCACGGAATGAGAAGTATATTTAGTCAACAAATATGTTTAATAATAATAATAATAATTAATATGACCACGGAATGAGAAGTATATTTAGTCAACAAATATGTGTAATAATAATAATAATAATAATAATAATAATAATAGTAATAATAATAATAATAATAATAATAATAATAATAATAATAATAATAATAATAATTAATAGGACCACGGAATGAGAAGTATATTTAGTCAACAAATATGTTTAATAATAATAATTAATAGGATTACGGAATGAGAAGTATATTTAGTCAACAAGTATGTTTAATAATAATAATAATAATTAATAGGACCACGGAATGAGAAGTATATTTACTCAACAAATATGTTTAATAATAATAATAATAATAATAATAATAATAATAATAATAGTAATAATAATAATAATAATAATAATTAATAGGACCACGGAATGAGAAGTATATTTAGTCAACAAATATGTTTAATAATAATAATAATAATTAATAGCACCACGGAATACGAAGTATATTTAGTCAACAAATATGTTTAATAATAATGATTAGTAAGACCACGGAATGAGAAGTATATTTAGTCAACAAATATGTTTAATAATTATAAATAGTAAGACCACGGAATGGGAAGTATATTTAGTCAACAAATATGTTTAATAATAATAATAATAATAATTAATAGGACCACGGAATGAGAAGTATATTTAGTCAACAAATATGTTTAATAATAATGATTAGTAAGACCACGGAATGAGAAGTATATTTAGTCAACAAATATGTTTAATAATAATGATTAGTAAGACCACGGAATGAGAAGTATATTTAGTCAACAAATATGTTCAATTATAATAATTAGTAAGACCACGGAATGAGAAGTATATTTAGTCAACAAATATGTTTAATAATAATAATTAGTAGGGCCACGGAATGAGAAGTATATTTAGTCAACAAATATGTTAAATAATAATAATAATAATTAATATGACAACGGAATGAGAAGTATATTTAGTCAACAAATATGTTTAATAATAATAATAATAATAATAATAATTAATAGGACCACGGAATGAGAAGTATATTTAGTCAACAAATATGTTTAATAATAATAATTAGTAAGACCACGGAATGAGAAGTATATTTAGTCAACAAATATGTTTAATAATAATGATTAGTAAGACCACGGAATGAGAAGTATATTTAGTCTACAAATATGTTTAATTACATTAATTAGTAAGACCTCGGAATGGGAAGTATATTTAGTTAACAAATATGTTTAATAATAATAATTCATAGGACCACGGAATGAGAAGTATATTTAGTCAACAAATATGTTTAATAATAATAATTAATAGGACCACGGAATGAGAAGTATATTTAGTCAACAAATATGTTTAATAATAATAATAATAATAATTAATAGGACCACGGAATGAGAAGTATATTTAGTCAACAAATATGTTTAATAATATTAATAATAATTAATAAAACCACGGAAAAAGAAGTATATTTAGTCAACAAATATGTTTAATAATTATAAATATTAAGACCACGGAATGAGAAGTATATTTAGTCAACAAATATGTTTAATAATTATAATAATAATTAATAGGACCACGGAATGAGAAGTATATTTAGTCAACAAATATGTTTAATAATAATGATTAGTAAGACCACGGAATGAGAAGTATATTTAGTCAACAAATATTTTTAATAATTATAAAAAGTAAGACCACGGAATGAGAAGTATATTTAGTCAACAAATATGTTTAATTATAATAATTAGTAAGACCACGGAATGAGAAGTATATTTAGTCAACAAATATGTTTAATAATAATAATTAGTAAGGCCACGGAATGAGAAGTATATTTAGTCAACAAATATGTGTAATAATAATAATAATTATAATTAATATGACCACGGAATGAGAAGTATATTTAGTCAACAAATATGTTTAATAATAATAATAATAATTAATATGACCACGGAATAAGAAGTATATTTAGTCAACAAATATTTTTAATAATTATAAATAGTAAGACCACGGAATGAGAAGTATATTTAGTCAACAAATATGTTTAATAATAATAATAATAATAATTAATAGGACCACGGAATTAGAAGTATATTTAGTCAACAAATATGTTTAATAATAATGATTAGTAAGACCACGGAATGAGAAGTATATTTAGTCAACAAATATTTTTAATAATTATAAATAGTAAGACCACGGAATGAGAAGTATATTTAGTCAACAAATATGTTTAATTACAATAATTAGTAAGACCACGGAATGAGAAGTATATTTAGTCAACAAATATGTTTAATAATAATAATTAGTAGGGCCACGGAATGAGAAGTATATTTAGTCAACAAATATGTTTAATAATAATAATAATAATAATTAATATGACCACGGAATGAGAAGTATATTTAGTCAACAAATATGTTTAATAATAATAATAATAATAATAATTAATATGACCACGGAATAAGAAGTATATTTAGTCAACAAATATTTTTAATAATTATAAATAGTAAGACCACGGAATGAGAAGTATATTTAGTCAACAAATATGTTTAATAATGATAATAATAATAATTAATAGGACCACGGAATTAGAAGTATATTTAGTCAACAAATATGTTTAATAATAATGATTAGTAAGACCACGGAATGAGAAGTAAATTTAGTCAACAAATATGTTTAATAATTATAAATAGTAAGACCACGGAATGAGAAGTATATTTAGTCAACAAATATGCTTAATTATAATAATTAGTAAGACCACGGAATGAGAAGTATATTTAGTCAACAAATATTTTTAATAATAATAATTAATAGGGCCACGGAATGAGAAGTATATTTAGTCAACAAATATGTTTAATAATAATAATAATAATAATTAATATGACCACGGAATGAGAAGTATATTTAATCAACAAATATGTTTAATAATAATAATAATAATAATTAATATGACCACGGAATAAGAAGTATATTTAGTCAACAAATATTTTTAATAATTATAAATAGTAAGACCACGGAATGAGAAGTATATTTAGTCAACAAATATGTTTAATAATAATAATAATAATTAATAGGACCACGGAATTAGAAGTATATTTAGTCAACAAATATGTTTAATAATAATGATTAGTAAGGCCACGGAATGAGAAGTATATTTAGTCAACAAATATGTTTAATAATTATAAATAGTAAGACCACGGAATGAGAAGTATATTTAGTCAACAAATATGCTTAATTATAATAATTAGTAAGACCACGGAATGAGAAGTATATTTAGTCAACAAATATGTTTAATAATAATAATTAATAGGGCCACGGAGTGAGAAGTATATTTAGTCAACAAATATGTTTAATAATAATAATAATAATAATAATTAATATGACCACGGAATGAGAAGTATATTTAATCAACAAATATGTTTAATAATAATAATAATAATAATTAATATGACCACGGAATAAGAAGTATATTTAGTCAACAAATATTTTTAGTAATTATAAATAGTAAGACCACGGAATGAGAAGTATATTTAGTCAACCAATATATTTAATAATAATAATAATAATAATAATAATAATTAATAGGAACACGGAATGAGAAGTATATTTAGTCAACAAATATGTTTAATAATAATGATTAGTAAGACCACGGAATGAGAAGTATATTTAGTCAACAAATATTTTTAATAATATTAATAATAATTAATAGGACCACGGAATGAGAAGTATATTTAGTCAACAAATATGTTTAATAATAATAATAATAATAATAATAATAATAATAATAATAATAATAATAATAATAATAATTAATAGGACCACGGAATGAGAAGTATATTTAGTCAACAAATATGTTTAATAATAATAATTAGTAAGACCACGGAATGAGAAGTATATTTAGTCAACAAATATGTTTAATAATAATGATTAGTAAGACCACGGAATGAGAAGTATATTTAGTCAACAAATATGTTTAATAATAATAATTAATGGGACCACGGAATGAGAAGTATATTTAGTCAACAAATATGTTTAATAATAATAATTAATAGGACCACGGAATGAGAAGTATATTTAGTCAACAAATATGTTTAATAATAATAATAATAATAATAATAATAATAATAATAATAATAATAATAATTAATAGGACCACGGAATGAGAAGTATATTTAGTCAACAAATATGTTTAATAATAATAATAATAATTAATCGGACCACGGAATGAGAAGTATATTTAGTCAACAAATATGTTTAATAATAATAATAATAATAATAATTAATAGGACCACGGAATAAGAAGTATATTTAGTCAACAAATATGTTTAATAATAATAATAATAATTAATAGTTCCACGGAATGAGAAGTATATTTAGTCAACAAATATGTTTTGATAAAGCTTACGGTTTTCTGGATAGCGCAGAAAATTAGTTTTTTGGACAGAAAACCCAATAACACGCAGCAAATATGAGTTAATACTTTTATGAAAATAGTGTCCATTTTATTTTAAATATAGAACTGATTCAAATGAGATATTAGAAATACTCAAAAAGTAATTTTGTGTTACAGAGTATAATACAAATAATAAAATCGCATTATATGAGACCATCTTTTATTTATTCCTTCAGCCAAACACCTGTTGGCAGATAACGTTCTTTAGCCCTGTTTCATTCGAATGTTCCTTTTACATAACTTTCTGCATTTTTCTTAACTGAAGAACTGTTGCACATCAAAATTACTAGAAGTTCTTTTCTCACACAATTACAACAATGAGCAGATATTATTATAATGATAATCGAAAACGAGACTATATCAAAAGAAGGCCACTCTCATATTCTTGTTCAGGGTTGCGAAATTCACCTTTTTAAAGCCAAATGTCGCGAATTTGTTTTTTTAGAACAGATTTGCCTTCAGAATTTGCATGTAATGTTTTTCACAGCGTAACGTACGGAAATAGTCATGCAAAGAAGCAAGCAGAACGTTCTGTAGATTAGAAATAAAATAATGAGGCAAAGTAATTTGGTTGGTAATTGATTTCTACGGAATAATTTACGACTCTAAACCTGCATACAAAATATTACACCTGTTCCGTTTTAGCACAACATTCAAATATCTTTATCTTGCACCTTAGATTTTGTTTTTGAAAATTTGATTCAATATCATATTTCACTAATTGTTCACAGAGATTAGCCACCATTTTTGCAATTGCTTTTATTGATCGGAATACCACCCGATCTCATGTTTTATTTTTATGAAATATATTTTGTAAGTGATCTACAAATATTTTCTCATATTCTATGGAAGCTCATTGAAAAAAATCATATTTCCTGGGAAGTAATAAGGAAAGTAATAATGGACACGTAAGGGAGCAATGAATATTGATCTAGGATATTACGGGCAAAAGATAATACGGAATAAAGAAATGAAACATTGATGATCTAATGAAACAGATTTCAGATGACTAATGGAGGAATGACAGTAGACTTTTGTGACTGAGTGAAATCTACTCCTACCTCTTAAAATATGTATTTATTTGGTTGGATCGGATTTATTATCATTATTGCCATAGTCTTCAAAGATAGGCCCTTATTTAGGAGATTTAGGAATCGTGAAATGACTCTTTTATCATTATACTCATCATCAACATCATCATCACCACCACCATCTAATCGTGGTACGGTCACGGATCTTTTTAATAGTCAGGCAATCTAAATAATCACACAGGTAGATCTTCATATATGAGTCGTGTTCGCTGTTATTTGTTTAAAGAAATGCACATATTTATATAAATGATATTTTTTATGTTAATAAATTAATAATAATAAAAAGGCAAAGTAATTTTGCGCTTAGTCAATTTTTATGTAATAATTAACTTGAGACGCTGGACCAGTACAAAAACATGTAGATGACACTAATTTATGTTATTCTTTTTCTGTAATTCTAAACATGTTTTATTTCCCTATTTTGCAAGGGTATCGCTTTCCTTTCATTCACTTGGACGATGGGTGCAGTCCTTTGCAAAGTTGTACATTACCTTCAAAACGTTTCGATGCTCTGCTCGGTATTCACACTGACAGTTATCAGCATAGAGAGGTAAGTCCGTCTTCTTCTACTTCATTTTTTATTATTCCACAATACTCTGGAGCTATGTCCCAGCTGACTACAATATGGTCGGTCATTTCCACATATAATGTAAAAATATTCTTATGGAGTTGTTCTCATCTTGAGTGTTATTAACCAACGTTATGACCGGGTAGAAGTCTGAAGTAATTCTTAATTGTATCCTTAGTATCGCCTGCACCGAGAACTGAATGTTGAACACCTAGAAAAGTGCCATTTCGAACTGAATTTTACCTAGTTTTTCATATATTAAGCCAAGGACCTTTGCCGACGATTCTAGTATGAATTCTGGGAGCGTCATATATGCATTGTAGTTTTAAATGTTTTAAAGAAATTTTCAAGACTATATATATATATATATATATATATATATATATATATTGTGTATGTGTGTGCTATGCAGTAATAAGTAATGTGATAAGTATATGTGGAAACAAGAATAGGTTTTTTGAGGTTTTTAACATTTATACTAGAATTGTCCACAACGAAGAGTAAAGTTCTAAGTGAAATTCAGTATTAAGTGACGCTCTTAAGATATAATTATCGAAATCTTAAACAGAAAAAAAAGATGACAATTTTACCATCGTATGTCTAAAATTAAAAAGAAAAACTAATCTAAGGACTAACTAAAATTAAAATATCTGCAAAAAGATAGAAAATAGCTTCAATATAACAAGTAAAACGAGGAAATTGTAAAAAAAACAAACAAACATAAAACGCTAAAGAAAGGCGTCGAGAAGAATGTCCATGCTATATGAACGCAACGGAGATTATAAAACAAACATCTGCGTGTCCAGTAACAAGGACAAAATGAAGATATAGGAAAAGGCCGTACAGCGGCGGGGGGAACTATAAAGATTTTATTAAATGGAGGCAGATGCAAGCGATAATACAAAACAAAATTAAACACAAACAAACGGGTATTCAGCAAATAATATGAATACATGAATTAATCCACAAAATATTAGCTAGCACACGTGTCCATCGGATCACCGAACTTAAGCAGCGTTGAGCCTGGTCATACTTAGATGAGGTTTTCGATGCTTTTGCAGAATTTGAAATAAACGAAACGGTTTTGCTGAACTTAACCTAAAACTTAAAGTAGGTTACTGCATTGTTGGGTTAAAGGATAGTTCAATTCAAATTCTGTAAAAAAATATATGAAATAATAAGTGCTAAAAACAAATACATCACACATGCGTATAAATATGTGTCATCTTTGTTTCGGAATGTTTTATAACCTATATTATATGAGGATGTTACTAATCATCTACGACAAATTAAGGCAAGACAAATGTATGACAAAACTACTAAGAACTACTTTCAAACTACTTTCTTGACGCTATCTCATTACAAAAAGCTGGCTCTCGTGATTTTTTAGAATCTATATTAGTGTGGTTAATAGTTATACGTTTGCTATTCCTCCTTTATTTGATTGTCTTAAGGTTATTTCATCTTCTAATGATAAGGCTGACATCTTTGCTCATCTTTATGTTGACAATTCTAGTGATGATTTTTATGGTGTTCTTGATTTTCCTTTGAAATCTCTTGATTCTATAATTATTACTCCAAAGATGGTTGCCCTGGCGATTCTAAGGCTTCTGGTTCTGATTCAATCCCTGTTGTTATTCTCAAAAGTTGTGCCCCTGAACGTATTTCTATCCTCAAAATTATTCAATCTCTTTTTTGTTAAATTACGTTTTGTTCTAGTTGTAAAAAGTCCCCAGTTGTCATTATCTTTAAAAATGCTGCTGATCGATCGGACCCAACTAATTATCGTCTTGTTAATTTCCTGTAATTAGCAAAGCTTTTGAAACGTTGGTCAATGGCAAGTTTGTTAATCTTCTGGAAAATCTGGTCGTCTTTATTATGAGCTTCGTGATTTTCGTTCAACTGTTCTCTTTTAACTGTTGTAACCGATCGGATCTGTCGGTTTATCGATAATTCAGGAGAGGGTGAAGCCATTGCACTCGACACTTCGAAGGTATTCGACAGAGGCATTCTGGCCTTCTGCATAAACTTCGAGGTTATGGCATTAGTCGTGAAGTTTTTGACATTTTTAGGTCTTTTCTTTTCTGATCGAAGCATGCGAATAACTGGATAGTGTCTCTCCATTCTCTTTTCCTATCAATGCTGGTCTTCCTCACAGCTCAATTCAAGGCCCAACTTTGTTTCCTCTCTATATCAATGATCTTCCACATAATATTGTCCAGAAAGTTAAAATATATGCTTATAATGCATTCTCTATTTTGGTATTGCTTTTCATCTTTTCCTCGGATCAGTTGAAATATTCTGTTGATACGAAATGGCTTATTTCGTTTAATCCTGTTAACTTGTGTCTTTCAATCGTAAACGTACCCCTTTTCTTCCTTGGGGTTCTGTGGATAGCTCTGCTCTTGAAAAAAACTCGACTCTGAAACTTCTTGGTCTGTTTTCTCATCAGATCTTTCTTGAAGTATATATACTACATCTATTGCTCTTTTGGCTTCTTGTAAAATAAACTCTCTATATCGTTTAAAACACTTTCGCATACCTGAGGCTAATTTCTATCTCTACATATCTACTATCAGACCAAGTATGGAGTATTGTAATACTTAGGCTGGTGAATCTCTGTTCGATTTGAGAGTTATTGATAATCTGCAGAAACGTATCTGCAATTTTCTTGGCCTTACTCTATCTTCTCTTTTGCAACCTCTCTCTCACATACGTGATGTTGTTAGTCTAGTTTTTTCTATTAATACTTTTATGGCTTGTGTTCTTTAGAATTTTTGTTCTAGGTCGTATTGCTCGTTGGTTTAGTGGTCTCCTCTAATTCGCTGTTTTTATACCTAATTGTAAGACAGCTTCCTATTCTAGTAGCATCTTTTCAAGAATCACGAGCTTGTGGAACTATCTTCCGGTTGATTGTGTTCCATCTACTGTTGACCTTGGTATTTTCAAAACTAAGGTCAATAGGCATCTCCTGTCTTTGTGATAATCATCTTTCATTCTTGTTAGCTCCTTATGTTAAATGGCTTCACGCTTTGTCTGGAGCATTGTCCATAAAAACACAACTGTTCATGTGGTTTCTTATTCGTATGATATTTAAACATGCCATTCGGGCAAATAATTAACAAGAACACGGAAAGTAAAGGTATACAATAATATATTAGGAAGAAAAGTTATATACATATTTACATGTCTTCAGATATACTTCAGTTGGAGATATTCCGGCAGATGGCGTGTTGCATGTTTTACTGGAGGCAATATCGGCGTTTTTGCCTATTTGGCGGTCGGTTGCCGAAATTCCCCGGTATTGGTGATTGATACCTTTATATATCTCACTCACCCGCCTATGTTAATTAGTGGGCGTCTCCACAACAGATATCAACCGAGAATTTTCTAAAAGAAATTGCATTCTTTTCATTTGTATAGTGAAATCTAGACGATGATTACCATTTTAAATAAGTGAGAATGAAACAATAAACTGTTTTAAAATAGTTTCAATTACATAAAAATTGAATGTTAGAACCAAACCAAAGAAATTATTGAATTTGAAGAAAGGATCCTTTATTGAAATGTTGGCGTTGCTTTCTCTTCTGTCAAAGACGGAGGGACATTCTGAGCTAAGCATATTTAGAGCCCACTGGTCCCTTAGTTTATAGTTGATCTTAAATCATTATTTACCCTTGCGGTTCGTTTTTAGTTTTGAGACAGGCTTTCATATATAAACTAGTATGATACTCATTGCATCACGAGCAAAATCAATTACTAGAAAAAAAGAACAATTTGCATCAATTTTACACCCATTACGAAAATTATAATTAAGATATAATGATACTGAATCTTATGTCTAGGATCCTTATTCCAACTTTGATCAAGATTAATTACATGATTCTGATTCTAGAAAATGTCCAAAATTTAATGATTAAGCTTAAGGGTCCTTATGAAGAAAATGGAAAATCGGTGAAACTTTCTTAAGTATTTCATGCTTATGTATCAAATTTAATGAAGATGTGAAATATTTATACTTTTAAATAGGAATTGTGCTCTCCTACAAACCTATTCATGTATTCCCACGAAATCGGAATTTTGGATATATTTATTAATTAATGCTTAATATTTATTGTTAACAAAACTAAATACAATCCACATTTTAATACCTGGTGATTGGGAACTCTGTGCTAAAATTCACATTGATCTATTAGTTTAGTAATTAAATCTGTGCATACAAATATATAAATATATAAGCATTTAAATAAATAGAGAGAAAAAGAAAATTAAATTTGAATTGCAATTGAGTTCAAATTGTTTTGGTATTTCGAAGTATTTTATTTTTTGAAAAAATAACTCGTCTTTTATTTTTTGAAAAAAAAAAGAGTCGATTTATTTATTTTTTGAAAAAAAGAGTTATTTTTTTTATTAAAAAAGAATCGTTTATGTTTTTTGAAAAAAATGTCGTTTTCCTTATTTTTTGAAAAAAGAGTCGTTTTTTATTTTTTTTATTTTTTGAAAAAAGGGTCGTTTTTTTTAAAAAGAGTCGTTTTCTTTATTTTTTTAATCTTATTTTTATGAAGAGTTAAATTGTTCCATGTGTTGGTTATCAAAATACTGACATAGTCAAAAAGTACATGTGGTATTCTTAGCCCAAGAGAGCGTATTCCTATTACTCATGAAACCGCTGGTACTAATGTCATAATTTTCCTTGTTTCAATTTTCACAGGTACATCGCCATTCGTCATCCATTGAAGGCGAAGTACGTATGTACGCTGGTACATGCCCGCGTTGTCATACTGAGCGTCTGGTTACTTTCTTTCGTTTGCTCGATCCCAATTTTATTTGGACAAGTAAGTATTCCATACTTTTTAAAAACGACAAAGCAACCTGCATCAGTAACACAAAAAATTAACATTTACAATGAGAAATCTGTCGTTATTAAAAAAAAGTTATGGGCATAAGACGTGTCAGCCAAACGAGCATACAACTTTGACTCAGATAATGTTTTTTTCGTGTTCTCCATCTCTCCTTATATAAAAGCGCCTTTCTTTGTTTTTGTGAGGAACGGTTTCTACCAAACTCCTCTGACAATTTTTGATCTACAGACTTGAAACTTGATATATGTGGGATTTATACCCATAGAACATGTTCAATTTAATTTTTAGCCGGTAAAAATATTTGCTAAGGGGTCCAAATTCAAATAATAATTGTATATTGGCAGGCGTAAGTCGACTTAAAGTGCTTTTCTACTCTTGCGCATACATTATATACATTTATAAGTTAAACACACTATTTTTTATTTTTTAATATGTGTATGGACGTTGCTCACAAGGTAACGAAAAAGGCTGTAGGATTATATGTTTTGGTTTCGATTCTAGGTGATACTCCCTGGTCATACTTTTTTGTAGCTTTGAAATCACTACTATTTTTGGGGTACAATATAATAATCGATAGAGAATTGACTCTATAATAATAAATACGAAATCTGCATAAATTAAAATAGCATATTTTACGACCGGACAACGCCAGGCAACCTACTAGTATTGCTTAAAGATAAGCTCCCTCTGTTACATAAACTTCACAATTCACAGTAAAAATAAATGGGCTGCTACCGGTACAATCACTAATCATAACAGCGAAACATATCCCGTGACAACCACTTCTCCCACAGCCGGAACACTTTAAATGAATATTTCATAGCAGCACACCCCCACACACACACACACAAAAAAGAAAATCATCGAATTTGAAGAAAGAGTCTTTTATTGAGATGTCGTGGTCGCCGTCTTCTCTGACAGTGAGAGGGTATTTCGAGCAACGGATATTTGTAGCCTGTTTTCCCCTTAATTCCTTGTAAATCTTAAATAATTATCTTCTCTTGCGGTTCGCTCTGTGTCTATCAACCAACTGCCTACTTCTCCTTCACCCCTCTCTTTTAGATATGTGATGTCACGTCCGCTTCTGGCACACTAAGGGTCTAGCTAACAGCAGAGTACGCTATATTAAACCCAGTTTTCTGTTATCCTTAACTGACAAAATTATACCCGTCTCATATTTTACACCTTTCTCGAGCTAAAAGACTTATCATAACTGCCATTATTCTATATCTTTATAAAATCGTCATTAGTCCATGCATCAAGTATCGGAGTTTTATCTAGTACCGTGCGTCAACCACTAATATCTCTCTTTTGGACAAAGTGCAAAAAAGAATTTCTAACATAACAGATCATGCACCGCCTGCCAGACTACAACACCTGTCGCATCGCCGCAGTATTGCATCCCAATGCTTGTTTTATAAGTACTTCCACTAAATGTGCTCCGATAAAATTATTACACTTGTATCATTCAATAAAAATACCTCCGAAGTACTAGAATAGCAGAAAAGTCGTACCCCTTTCGCTGTAGAATCTCTAGATACTAGAGGATTGCTTACTCTAGTAGCGTAGCTCTTTACTTTGGCTGCTTGGGGTTTGAATTCCTTCCCTGCTACCAAGATGTACTAACATGGAGAAATGTAAATGTAATATGAACAAACATCCCTATCTAGGTTTGCTTTCTGTAAATCTGCTCCTTATCTTATATACGACACAATCACGGTGGAACACCGATTCTCGCCAGATCATCGAAGTTAAGCAACGTTGAGCCTGGCCAGTACCAGATGGGTTTCTATTTGGGAAGGCGAGGTGCTGTATGCACCGCGAAGTAAAATACCAGGTTGAAAAACTGGCGCGGTCTATCCTTCTCTCAAGGGTAGATAGGACTCTCTTAATCTATGATAAGCACCCCATGTAGTGATGGCGTCGCGATAAAAAATACCCTTGATAGCCCTGGCGAAGCATCGAGTATTCAGCTATCGACAAGATTTGAATTACACTACATCTCGCGTAGTGAGTTCAATCTCGGCTACGGCTGCTCTGAATGGATGGATGGCCCTAATCACAATAGACTCTTTCAACTCAGTAACAACATGTCTCGTTTAGGGTAAGCATCGTAAAGAAAGAAAGTTTAATTATTTGAGTTCACTTTAACATCTTAATTCATGTTATATATACAGACAGGAACATTAATGTTTTCATTCATAATATCAGAACGGTGCGAAAGTTTTTGTCTATTTGTAAAAAATACATTTCAACCTTTGTAATTGATTCGATATGTATGGCTATTACTTAACCATATCATCATTTGAAAAGTTTTTTTTCTGATTATTAAAACACCATCCATATTTTTCTGCAATGTTCCCAGCCACGTTGACTCGGAAACGACTTTCTTTTGGCAACAGAAAATGAGCCATCTTCAATCATAATACTCATCTTCAACAGCATTTTGTAGAAGAATTTGGTTAAGAAATATTTCTCAATCATGCATATTCTACCTCAAATTATCACTTATTTCGAGTATTACAAAACTTTTAGATGGTCTTACGTTATCAACACGAGAGAGGATTGAGCATAGTTTAAATTCATATTTTATATCAATACTTCAATCATGTTACAAGTGAGGCCTTTATAAGCTCGTTGACAGATGTGGTCAAGTTATAGAGAGCAAAGGTCGTTATTGTTGAATAAAAATCAAAGAAAAACTCAGTTTTTCTTTTCAAATTGAAATTTTCAGTCGGCAAAAATTTTGCACCGATCTAATATTTGAAGAATTAATTTTGAATGGATATGGATTAGTCCAAATACTCATCTCTCATTTGATTTTGTTTGGCTGTGTTGTTTTTCCTGCATATCAACCCTGTTCGGATTACTTAATATCGAATACATTCATTTTGCTAAAATTTGTAAACTTCAAGTTTTTTATATGTTCAGATATTTATCTTGATGTTATAGAAGAAAATTGCTTTTATTTTCAGCAGTACAAAGCATGATTGTTTTTTGTTCTTTTCCTTTATAAAACTCAATGTTTGGTATTTTTATGTTAGGAAGTCAGTAACTTCAGCCATCCTGATTTGGGCTTATAAATTATCTTTCAGTTTTGTTTGTTTCTAAGTACGGCTGAATGTTATTCAACCAGAAATAGTTTACTTCATATTATTTCAATATTTCAGCTTCTATGTCAATGCAGTCTCACTCACTACATAGGACAATCATAAGAGTCACAGCCAAGATGAATATATGATATAACAATATCACGATAGGCCAGAATAATGCCATTCTAAAGCAAATACTTGGAATTTTGTTTTATTTTTCAGCGCCACATTGAAGTCGGAACACGTCGTATTGGTTATTATTGCCTGAAAGACTGGTCGAAGCAATTCTACTCGAAGTTTTATGAACTGTACATGTTGATAATAATGCTGGTCATACCATCTGTAATCATGACATTGGCTTATTTCGGAATTTGCCAGGAAATGTGGAATGTCACGTATCGCCGGGCAAATATGAGAAATGGAAGGTGAGTGTATTTATATAAACGAACGACTGGAAGAAAAATAAATTCTTGATTAAACATTTTTTCCAGTGAAGCGTAAGGTGTTATTGTTATAAGGGTCGGCTTTATAGCCATATGGAAGATGATTGTTAGCATAATATATTTATATTTCTGCACGTTGGCACGGCCAGGAAAAAAAGTGAGCATTTCAAAGGCAAGCGGTCAGAGAAAAAAAGCTATCGAAATAAAATAAAACGTTAAGACATCTAGGCGCTTTTACAATGAAGGGGTACAATTTTACTGCTGCCTGGATAGATCGGAGCTATTTACATTGAACAGATACAAGCGCAGTAAGTTAATCTGGGCACATTTTGTGGAAATACTTTTATAATCAGCACAGGGATGCAACACTACGGCGATGTGACAGAGCTGTAGCTTGACAGATGCTGTGGGATTTATAAGGTTAGAAACTATTTTTTCACCGTGTTCCAAAGAGAGAAACTAGTGGTTGTTTCATCATCGCAGATATGGCTATAGTACTATATATTGTGTACAAGTGCACCAAAAATAAATTCGTGTAATTACTAGTAAAATAAGCACATCGATACCACATTGACAGATAGTGTAAGACCTACTATGCTAAAAATTCATATTTGTACCTTGTCCATCCCCCCACATGTGTTCAAAAATAATTTATAGGGAGTACAAGTGCAGTAAATTCACCGGAATTTATTTCGTTGAAACACTTGTAAAACAAGCACATTTATGTACAACTGTGGCGATGTAACAGAGGTTAGAGATTGGAAAACAGTGCGAAATCTGTTATGCCAGAATTGTTTTGCATCATACCCAAGAGGGAGAGGCTAATGGTTGGACTAGTCCAATACTGCTCCATGCACGGGTGAATGGTTTTGTTTTATTCTACACAAACCTTTATAACTATTTTTCTTTCCCCTCAACACAAAACAAATTAGTTTAATCATCGTTGGATCAACTACTCTCGACATTGCAACGTGAATTTCAAAAGATATTCAAGTGTTAAATACAATCTATTTAGCAATGAAAACGAAAAGTCAAGGTATGTAAATAATGACGCGATAAAGTATTATAGTATGTTTAGTATACGAGTTCAGTAAATAATTCAGTAGATAATAATACAGAATATCTCTTATTCAGTAACGTTTTCAAAACAAAACCATCACCGTCTGATACTGGCAACGGAAACATATACATAATAATTAGAAGAGGTTGAATTGCATGTTAAATGCCACCCTCGAGTGTCTAAGATCTTTTTATCCGAGGGTTTGTCAGAACATAGGGATTCTTTATCCTACGAGTAAACCCTGATTAAATATTTTAACTAATATGGTAAAAAAAGCTTGCCCTATGTCTGAATACACTTCATGCAAAATTTCAAATGTTTAAACCAAAAATTTAGTAGACACCGCAGAGGTCAATTTTTTAAAAACTTTGACCACAATTTTGTCAATTTAACATTATTGTTTTGGGCTCAAATCAAATTAAAAGTTGGATTCATGTCCAAGTAACCTACATCTAAATCTTCAAGTGTTTAGATCCAAAACTGGCGGAGGAGTTTAGTAGAGTTTTCAAAGGTCACATCGTTGAATTTTAACCCTTTGATAGCCAAATTTCTGTTCGAAAACCGATTAAAAAGATGTTTCCAAATCTCAATACCCCTTATATCAAATCTCGAGTTTGTAGACTGAAAATTGAAAGAGTAGTTTGGTAGGGAAATGTACACACACAGACACACACAGGCAATTTCACTTTTATTGATATATAGATTGTATTAGGAGCCCAAATAAAACCCTTTCATTGTGGCTATCCCCCACTAACTTATGCAAGGAATAGTACACCCTCTCCGAGTGATGTTACATCAAGTGACAACACTTAGCTGGATACTCCACCAGACTAGATAAGTTTTTGTCATAGAATTCAGTCAGACCAAGAGCCATCAATACAATATAATTTAAAATGGTTAGCAGAGACACTTAAAAATAATCAGTTTTTGTTAATAAATCGATTTCTGTCATATTTCCTCGCTCATTTCTACTTTTAATTAGCTGGAAATATTCAGAGTCTAATTTTCCTTGTTCATATTCTTCCATCGAGTTTTAATTTCTTGGTTTACTTTACAACAGTATCTTCCTATGTAGGTGCTCGACTGGGCTAAAATATCTGGTTACTCTGTAAAACTCTTAATAAAATCTCGTCTAACTACAATCACTGCTAAGAATTTTCTTTTCGTCATCTGTGTAGCTAAAACTAAACAGAATTTCCATAAACAAAGTTTATTTCCAAGATCCAACCTCTGTGGAACACACTGCTACAGAGATGAATCATAGCTGACTGTAAAATGGTCGTTTTCAAGTTCATCTCAGTCATTATCACTAAGGTATTTAATGACTCCTGGTGTTCCTTTCATTTTAGCCACGTGACCCCTTCGTTCAGATCGTTATTTTATCTGTATTTCGCTTTCCTCTACGTCTTTTTCATTGCCTCGTGGCCCATTCTATCGCTCTATATGTCCACCTGTTGTCTGTATATCTCGAAAGGTGGTCGGCTTATCTATATTTTGATATTAGTATTGTTATGATTATAACGTTTACTCTAGTTTGCTGCCTGATCCAGGTGTTTTTTTTTCATATAAACTGATGCGGAGTATAATGTATTATATTAGACTTTGCCATTCTTAGCTTTAGTGGGTTTCACGTTCAATGTAAACAAATGCTTATCGAACGGTCATTTTAAATAATCGAATCATGTTCATTTCACTCATCGTTTCTAATCCTCTAAAGATTTTGCCCATCGTCCATCTAGCCATCTTATTAACACTTATTCTCTAGTGACCTTTGTGCCTTGGTAAACTGTGATATCAATCATATAAAGAGAACATGTCTGTGTTTATGTGTGTGTTTGTATGTCTGTTAAAACCTTCTCATTCGCATCGGACTGAGTCGAAACTGGAACCATCTTAAAGAGTAACGCCCCGGATGCATAATATGCGAAAATTTTTTAAATTATTCTGTAGCAGTCAATTTGGTCACTTTTTTGGAAGCGGCGTTCTTATTCGCGTGTCTTTTTTCGCAAATCACGCACGAGTATTAAAGTAAAACTATGTATAAAACGTTTATTTTGCAACGTAATGACCTGATCGTGTCGGTAAAAGCGTTTGTCTGTAAGCTTTTGCCTTCGTCCTTTCCTTTCTTTCGTTCGAGCCTGCGCACTGCAGCTCATTTATTTTTCGGTTGCACGGGCGTTCTTTGCTGTTTTGAGTGAAAAAAAGTTGTTTTGATTTATTTTTTATTTATTTTTGGTTTGAGGTCCAGCACACGGATAATAAAAAGTACTCAATATTCGGAGAAAAGCTTCTTCTCTTCGTATTCCTTCTGCCGAAATATCTGGTGGGAGGTTGTCACAAACTTCTTTTTTGGGGGCGATTACATTTTCATGTTTTTATCCGTTTTTAAGTATTTTTTATTTTTGACATTGTGGTGGGGGTATCGACGTTGTCCATGATGGAGTCGATATATAATAATGAAAAATTGCTCAATGTTCTAAGGAAATCAGGTGTGTTTAAACGAAACTTAAAGTGGACCCAGACAACGCCGGGTTTCCGTGCTAGTATTAATATAAAAGAACGTCTATCGGTAATGAGTGCGCGTCGGAGAAGTTTACTGTTTTTTTCTTACTGCTGTAACGAAGCCACTGACACATGTAGCAACAACGGAACCTCCACGTGTGCAAATGACTACGCCGGGGAGCGAGCATGACATCATAAACGGATATATATGACATCGGGGTTTGAAAAAAAAAAAAGGAAAAAGCAAATGCTGGTGATATAAATTTTTAAGCATGTGTCGACATGTTTTTTTTTTCTTAACCGCGTGCCGGCAGAACGAGAACATTTAAACAAAATTAAGAACTAATTTATCTTCCGAACTTTTGAAAGGTTTTCGGACGACCGTATTGTTGCTGGCTAGGAAAATACGTGTCAGGCGACCTGTTGTGGAAACGACCGGTAATAAATGCCTTTTCTTTCAACTATAAAAAATATTGTGTTGAATTTCTTTCCTTTGTTTCTTTGCGAGACTTTCATACATTACGTCGGGTTCTGACCACGTGACACCATTAATAGGAACGAGTGTTTTTAATTTTTATCACAAAATCTATTTTTTGCCTTTAATATTCTGTCAATTATAAATGCATGCTTTTTCTTAAAATGTATGTGTGTCTGATCTTAGGTATGTGTGTCATTTTTCTTATTTTTCATCTACTGATTTAATTGACCCGTTTATTGGGGTTACATTATTGGGGATATTGAGGTAATCATCTACTGATGTAATTGACCCAAGGTTATTGGGGTAACATTAATATAATCTTTTCTAGAAATATTATGATCACAGGAACAACGTAAAATCTATTTAATTAAAATTTAAACTTTCTTGCTTCAATATTCTTAATACTATGTGACACATACCAGTGTCGTAGTAAAATACACACAACAAAAATTGGCAGTTTAGTTCTTCATTAAAATCCCGACAAGGCAGACAGCTCGGTGAAACGTGCACAATCGCCATTACAATGTCCCCAAACTTCTAAATCCTGAAGCTTGTTCTCACCGAATTCTAGTTAGGGAAAGAAACTCGTTCAATTCCTTACTTTCTTCTCTTCAGGTGTAGACCCACACTCTCATTTCCCTTAATGTCCAAGCATATATGTAGCTGGGGAAGAGCTGCATAAAGCACCCTTTCCTGTTGTGACAGGGTTCAAAACCAGCCCGAAATCTAGTAGGCAATGCATTTTTCTTCTCATTATTACCTCTTCCTCAGAGTCTATACATGCACTACCGTTATTTTCATTACAAGTGGTCGACTGAGCTTCAATCTATGCCTCTCTGTAAAAAAATGATAAAGAGTCGTCTAGCTATAGCAACTGTGAATAATTTACTGTGAACAAATATCTGTGGCATAAAGCTAAACAAAAAAAAAAACAAGAGCAAAATTACTTTCCCAAAAAAGTCTGCCTGAGAAACAAAATACCGCGGAACTACTTTCCAGCTAGCTACAACATGGTCGCTTTCAAATCTAATTTAAACAAGTGCTTATTAAATATTCAAACTAATTTTTCCTAATTTCCACCACTACCGGCCATTATAGTGTTGCCTCGCTGGCTACCTGACACTAATTAATCCTTATCCTTGAGTGGCATTCGGGCCCTGATAAGCGATGACTTCCTTATGTAAAATCAGTTAAGACGTTAAAAACGTTAATTAATATGTTTTACATGATTTAGCTTTCAAAAAACATGTACACGCCTGTCTACAAGTGTTACATAACTTGATCCGTGTTCGAATGGAAAAGTTTGAATGGCAGAAATCACGAAATTGTGTGACTTCCAGCAGAGATGTCATGTATCTTTGGTTGGCGAGACTTCAAGTAGAAAAGATATCTCTAGGGTGCCGTTCCTAATTAGGGGCGCACAATGTAACTAGATGTATCTGGACAAGCTCTCTATATCCCTTTTCTTCCTCTCTCTCTCTCTCTTCTACGCGTCCGAAAGTAACGTGTCTTGAGGGCCGTGGTTAAGTCGAAGTATTTGAGTGACATCTTAAAGGTCGCAGGTTAACTCCGTCGAAAGTTGACATAATCATGTAATTTCCGGCTGGAAAAGTTTGTCTTTTTAGTCTGGTAAAACTCAATCAGTCAAAGACGAGTCTGAGTTTTATCCCCAATGAGGACTAGCGCGCATTGTTTCCATCCGTCTACCTACTAATTTATTTGTTTTTCTCTCTCTCACGCGCATAAAAGTGGTTACTCTGCAGTGTGGCTACCCGTATATCTATCTATCTATCTATCTATCTATCTATCTATCTATCTATCTATCTATCTATATCTATCTTTACTTCTGATGTTTCTTCTGTCACTATCTATTTGAATAAACGTATAATATAGACAAAGCTTATCAGCGGACGAAATGAACCTGTGTTCATGAAGATGCGGGTGTAAAACGGTTTATACACCAATTTGCAAGCTACAATACATCACAGTTCTGCACAATCTGTACTTTTATAGCATGCGTTCAGTTTTGAGCGACAGTGGTTGCAAGGGTGGCCTCGGGTGTAATTATGAAGAAAATGTTGTGCAATACACAATAACACTACTCTTGAATTGAACCTGCTTGGTTTCTGTGGCAAGTAGAAATCCAGGACCACTAAAAAAATGCCGAGATAAGCGGAGAACACATACAACACCTGGTATTCCTAAATGGTCACCCATTTAGTACAGACTAGGCTCAACTTGCCTTCATTTCTGTGATCAAACTAGAACCGGTCAGTCTACGTGATTATGCCGCATAATCTATATTTTAGTTTGTTATAATTTAAACGTATCTCTTCCAAACTTAATAAGAATCCATAATAGATGTTTGTTTATATAATAGTAAACAGAAAAATTGTACAAAAAAGAAAAATTCTATTTCTGAACTTTTGAGATAAAGATTCATTATTCGTATTACTTGGATTCTCCGGACTACTGTTCTCATCTTGAGTGTTTTTTTTTCACGATGTTTTGGTTGATCTAGGAAATCTTTCTGTAAAACTGAGCAATCTGCACGAAATTTCGGACGGACTCCTTTATTTAATCCACGAGGGTAACATGCTCTCATTCCGTCATAAATTACTGAGCTTAAGTCCTAAGTAATTCGCAATTGCATTTTGAACGTCGCCTGCACTAAAGAGTAAACTTTCAACCTCCAGAAAAAAAGTGTAACTTTGCAACTTAATTTTACCAAGTACTCTAACCACTACGCCCCAGGTTCATGCTACACCCATGGATTAAATAAAGGGTTCCGTTCGGAATTTTGTCCAGATTCCTAAGTTCGACAAATAGATTCCCGAGTTAGACGCACAGATTCCCGAGTCTGATGAGATACAACTGAAGAAGGTCAGAGCTTACATCGATGGTTGTGAAAATAACACTCAAGATGAGAACAGTAATCGGAAGAATCGAAAGAATTACAAGTAAATTCTCGTTTTAAAATGTTTCAGACAAATGAAAGATACTTTATAAAAATGATTAATAAAAGAAACCAAATTTTACTGCGTTTATGATATTATATTACTGTCTGAAAATGCGTGAAAACTTTTTAAGTATTTATTGTTTTGTTATTGAAAATTCTTGAATTTTTCGCATTACGTCTTAGTTATCCAAACAATCAAAGATGTGACCCAATAAGATCGATGGTTTTTAAGCTTCACGCTGAACGTGAGTAATATCAAGTTTGTGGCGCGAAAGAAAGTGATATCAATGGACGAACGTTAGTCGTTAATTCGAACTTGCTTTTCGTTTTGATGAATAGGAAAGGCAAATGAATCTGACTATTTTGAATTATTATGAAATAATATGAAATAATATGAAATAATATGGCTACCTGGCGTTGAAAAGTCGTGGATCACAAAATGAAAGAATTTAAATGGAACATCTTTCTTTTGTAAACTTCTTATTTCCCCCCCACCCATTTTTTCTTTATCTGTTTTCAACCTCTCTTTTTCTAACTCTCACCATCTATCTATCTATCTATCTATCTATCTATCTATCTATCTATCTATCTATCTATCTAACAAAAAAAACAAAAAAACAAAAAAAAACTGTCGATTTTATCGTGTATTTAAGTGTATTCGCTAACATCTTTCAGTACTTCTACGCAATAAGAACCGAACTCTTTTTACTCTTACCTAAACTGATCTTAACTTAACCATTTGAGTAAAAATTTCAGTAAAAATAAATAAAAACGTATTCAAAAAGTTTTTATTTTTCTCTCTTCCATTTTCTCCTATGTCTCTTTATACCTCTCTTTCTCTACCTTTTTCTATCCCTATATTTATATATTAACCTCTCTATTTTTATAGATAATATATTACGTATGGAGATTTGGGAAAATCTTGGTGATCCGTTTTCGGCCAGAAATTTGGCTGTTAAGGCGTCAAAGTTCAACGATTTGACCTTTGAGAACTCTACCAAACTCCTCCGCCAATTTTGGATCTAAACATTTGAAATTTTAGATATAGGTTCCTTGGACATGGATCTAACTTAATAACTTGATTTAAGCCGAAAACAATAAATGTTAAAGGGCCATAATAGGGGTCAAAGTTTTAAAAAATTGTCCTCTGCGGTCTCTACCAAATTACTCAGACAATTTGTGGTTTAAACATTTGAAATTTTACATAAAGGGTATTCAGATATAGGGCAAGCTTTTTAATCGGGTTGGGTCGGAAATTTGAACTACCAATATATAAATGTATGTATGCATGTTTGCATGTCTGCCTAAAACTTTCGATAGAGGCGACGGATTTTCACAACATCAGTATCATTTTGAAGATCGATCCTTCAGACGACAAATACCAAAAAATTGGCTAAAAACATTAATTTTCTCACCCTCAACTGGCCAGTTTTCTACAGGGAGAGGTCGCTTTTTTTCACCGATATTTTCGAAAGTCATCCCCGCTTTTCGATTGTCTAGTCTTAATTTAAACCTACATCACTTCCGGTTTGGCGGTGGTCGTAACAGCAAAGATGTCACGTTTTTTCCCGTTCTTTTCCTTCTTCGCGGTACGGGTTCGAGCCTACTTTCCTACTACCATTTTTTTTGTTGCTCAACACACACCTCCAAACATCCGGGAAATATAATATAAAGCTGAATGTCTGTGTGTGTGTGTGTCTGGTCGCGAATAGGCCACCTCCGTGGCCTTCGGGCCAAGATCAAAGTGTAGTATCTGTTCCAGCAGATACTGCAAGCAAAGACCCTATGTGGGGGCGACCCCACAGATAAGACCTTGGTCAATATAGGGACAACCCTTCATACCAATTGTCACTATCCAACTCCCCCACTCCCCGGGAGTTGGTCCCCATTTTCCCTTCACTCCTCACATTAAAAATTGGTCTTGTGCCTAATTTGCTCGGTGGGGGAGCAAATAAATACCGAGTCTGGTCACGAATAGGCTCCTATATGGTTGACTATTTTAAAAACAGATTACATATAATGATAGAAGATGTATCGAGACACAGGAATGGATATCTTTGATCTGGCAGAACGGTAGTTCATTAAAATTGTGGGGTCTGCGTACGCGCCTAGTCCACAAAGTATGGAAATAAAAAATTAAAAAATTAAAATAAACGTTTACAAGTCTTTTTGATATAGATGTATATAAGAAAACTTTGATAAGTATGTTTTAACTTAAATAGGGATGGTATAATAACATTGTGGGGTCTGCGTTCGCGCCTGGCCTCCATAGAATGGAAATAGGCACAAACTTTAATAAAGACTTTATATATATATCTGCGTAAGTATACTTTGATAATTATGTTTCAGTTTGAAGAAATATGGTATAATAAAATTATGGGGTGTTCGTTCGCGCCTGACCTCCATAGAATGGAAATATGTCACAAAGTTTAACAAGGTGTTTTAATATAGATCCACAAAATATTGTGATAAGTGTTTCAGTGTGAACACGTATGGTATAATAAACTATGGGGTTTATCTATTCATCATATTTTGCTTCGGTTTTGATACCCCCAAATTCGAACCATTTTAGCAATTTTCACATTTCAAATACCAGATTACCCCCCATTTCTTCATTTACTTTGCCATCGATCGGTTTTATTTTAAAATTATTATCAAACCTCGCCTTCTTTGCCCTAAAAATTTGCATACGTGATTATTCTTTCTTTTCTTTTTAATTATTTCAAACCTCAACTTTGTTTTGATCACGTATAATTTACATACGTAATTACTGAAGCAGGTCGAACACACGTACGTTGATTCGGATTCTATAGATGTAAGGTTTTCACTAAAATTTAAATAAATTTGGAGAAAGACTGTTAGTTTAATTACGATAATCTAAAGTCAGAACGTAAATGGTTGTGTGTGTGTTTGCTATTTTAGAAAATTATATGAATAAATTATTTTATCAAAAAACACAAAACTAATGAATATTTTAGTAACAAGAAGACTGCACTCCGGAATTAATTGTATTTTGGAAAATTATATGAATGAATTATTTCAAAGCTAATGAATGTTTTGTTAGTAAATAGCGTCAGGTTTTTCTGATAATTTCTTTTACATTACATATAAGTGAATAAAAGTACACAATAAATTAATATATTCTGTCTAATGTGTTCATATATTTAAAAATACAGTAGAACCCCGGGGTGCGGCATTAAAAATTAGTAACAAAATACAGTACAGCATATAATACACATGTATATAATCAAGCAACATTATAAATAAACCGTAAAGCGGGGCAAATACCGTAACTGCAAATGAAGATACATATGACCTGACGTCTTGGTTGTATTCACAGAAGTTTTATTTACTTATATTTCCCCATTGTAAAGCTGCATGCTGGTCTTAGATTTTACTATCGACATTTTCCAACAATCTTTTTCTGGGAGCCATTACGGTCAATGGACTGTCTCTATCCCTCTGACTACCGACTGTCGACTCTCAATTCTGACTGCCAACTCTTGACTAATTTTTAGGTTCCTCTCCAAAAACCATCTCCCATCTAATGAAGTCATCAACACGTCACCACACGACCATCGTTTGATATCTGTCACGTAGTCATCCGCGTTTCTTTTTACCTATCAAATTTGCTTTCCCCCTGGGAACTATTTTAGTGTAAATATTTTATCGTTAAATACTCTTTTCGCTTCGCTACTATTATTCCTGTCATTCAAACATTCTTATCTTTATTATCGAAATATTTTTATAAATGCTGACAAGTGGTAATGCATCAGGCTAACCGGTATTTTCCGAACGCCAATAATATAACAATTGTACAAACTGATGAAGTGTAATTTTTCTGAAAAGAAAAGTGAAAGAGTTACTAGATTTTGGAGTTGTCATGAAGTCAATTTCTAAAGTTTCCCAATTAACGCAAGAATCCAAAAGAAATTGACATTTTATATGCGAAATGATAATATAAAGAAAAAATGCATGATGTACGTATCAGTGACGGAAATTAAATTTCGTAAATTATTCAAGTAGTTTTATTTTAAAATAAAAATAAAACTTTATAGCTAATCGATGAGTGACAATCTCACGACAATCTCACGGTACGCCATATTGAAAACAAAATGAAGGAATAGGAGTTGTGTGTGTATGTGGGTGTGTGTGTGTTTTTTTTTTACATTTTCACTCCAAACAAGGCACATTGCTACTTTGATGTCGACATAAGTTTCAAGGATAATATGTAGGAAGTTGAGCAAGAAGGTGTCTGTTCACATTACAATTGAACTTCTGCATATCAGTACAGTTGGGGAAGCAGGAAATTCGGAAGGGAATTCCAAAGTCTACCAGTTCTAGGGAAGAAGCTATTAGAGTAGAAGGCTTCTTACATCTACGGATCTCTACTGCGAGGGGGTGAGACATTGCTGCTTATTGGGGTTGTCAGAGATATTTACGCCGAGAGGGCACAAAGGCTTGTAGTTAGTCGAAGCATCCACCATTAAAATACTTGTAAAACAGGCAGAGGGATGCAACATTTCGTCGATGGGACAGAGATTGAAGCTTAGATGACATTCAAGACCTATCAGGTTGGCGACTCACTTTTGAACACTGTCCAGGAGTGAGAGACTAGTAGATAAAGCATCAGCCCATGTGAGAAAAGCACAAAATGGTGGCCTTGTAGAGGTACTAGATATTTCAGGCGCAAGAAACTTTCTAGCACGGTAGAAAGAGCCAAACTTCTTCACAGCAGCCTTGGCAATGATATCAATGTAGTTCCAACATATGTTCCCTATGAACATTAAGTCGAGGAGTTTGAACGAATTGCGTTCAAGTAATGTATCTTTAGCCATAGTTATTTGTGGTTGAGAAGGTTTCTTGTAATTATTAAAGGAAACGAGCTTAGTCTTGGCAGCAGTGAATGTTACCACCAATTTTAGACCCCATTCCACTACATACTGGAGGTCTTCCTCTATGGTTTCCGCCTTTGCCTTGGATATGTGTTCGTTCGTTTTCTCCTCGTACCTGCTATAGAGCGTGGTATCGTCAGCAAATATACCTGTCTCAGAGACCATTTTATCAGGGAGGTCATTTATGGATATAAGAAATAATAAAGGCCAAGGATCGATCTCTGAGGTACACCCGCATTTATATCATATTGTTTGGATGTAGGTTTATTAAGGACAACCAAGATTCTTCTCTAATTTAAGAAGGATTTAAGTATGTTAAGTATTCGTCCAGTAATACCATAGGATCTAATTTTCATGAGAAGACCATCGTGCCATACCCTGTTAAAAACCTTAGATATATCTAGGGCTACTGCCCTACCCCCTCATGCCTTATCCAGTTAATCGTATTTACGTTTAGAGACTACAGTTAGAATATCTGCAGTAGAACGGGCTTGCCTGAATCCATATTGATTGTCGGACAGAAGTTTAGCAACTATAAGGTGGTGGATTAGAGCTTGATTAATTATGGAATCAAATATTTTGGCGAAAAGTGGGAGGGGGCTAATGGGGCAATAATTTAATTAGTCAGTTTTTTTCGCGTAAGTTCTTGTAAACTGGTACTACAAAAGCAGTTTTCCCGTAGTCAGGAAAGCAAGATTCGTTAAGGCGTTTGATAAAGAGTTTGGAAAGAACAAGAGAAACTCCAGCGGAGCATTGTTTAGTAGTACAGCCGAGATGGGATCAGGTCAACATGCTTATGAGGTGTTTAGAGTTTTTATGATATCATGTACTTGATAAAGGGGGGATTTTCAGATCATCTAGTGTGGTTTCTGTCCGCAAAGGAAAATCAGGGAGGGAGTAGTTTGCTGACTCCAAGCTACAGTTTGAAGAAAACTAACAGGCTCCTCCCGATTTTCGCCAAAATATTTAAGTCCTTAGTTAATCAAGCCATAGTCCAACACCTAACAGCTGCTAAACACCTGATCGACGAACAATATGGATTTAGGCAAGCCCGTTCAACAGCTGATATCTTAAATGTAATCTCTGAACGTATATACTTTCACTGGACAAAACAGGGGAGGGTAGAGCAGTAGCCCTCGATATATCTAAGGATTTTGACAGGATATGGCACGATGGTCTTCTAAGGAAAATTAGATCATATGGTGTCACTGGAAGAATACATAATGTAATTAAATCCTTCTTAAGTTAGAGAAAAATCCAAGTTGTCCTCGACGGTCGTATATCTAAACAATATGATATAAATGCGGGAGTACCTCAAGGATCTATCCTTGGACCTTTATTATTCCTGATATTCATAAATGACCTCCCTGATAAAATTGTTCGGAGATGGGTATATTTGCTGATGACACCACTCTCTATAACAGGCACCAGGGAAAACAAATGAACACATATCTAAGGAAATGGCAGAAACACTAGCGGATGACCTCCAATCTGTAGTGGAATGCGGACAAAAATGGATGATCACATTCAATGCTGCCAAGACTAAGTTTGTTTCCTTCAATAACTACAAGACACCTTCTCTACCACCAATAGCAATGGCCAAGAACACTATCAGAAAGTACTTCCTTTGAACTCCTCGGCCTAACGTTTACAGGGAACATGAACTGGAATAGATACATTGAGAGCATTGCCAAGGCTGCTGCAAAGAAGGTGGACACTCTCTACCGTGGTAGAAAATTACTTACGCCTGAAAGTATCCTGTACCTCTATAAGGCCACCATTCGTCCATGTATAGTTGTCTCCAAGTCTAAGGTAAACAAGTTTTTGATGAGCCGTTCCATATAAGTTAACAAATTTACCGAATTTCCATTACTAATGATTACTATATTGTCCAATTTCTACTGTACACTCTTTAACCCTTATCCTCGAGTGGCCTCTTGGCCTTGATAAGTGGTGATGCATATTAAAAAATGTATGGAGTACTGTTGCCACATTTGGGCTGGTGCATCTGCTGCTTGTCTCTCAATCCTGGACAGGGTTCAAAAGAGAGTCGCCAACCTGATAGGTCCTTAATTGTCATCTAGGCCACAGCCTCTGTCCCATCGACGAAATGTGGTATCTCTCTGCCTGTTCTACAAATAATTTAATGGTGAATGCTCTGACGAACTACAAACACTTGTACCTCCTCGACGTGACTACCCCGACAAACCTGACAAGCAACTAAGTCCCACCCCTTTATAGTAGAGATCCCTAGGTGTCAAAAAGCCTTTTACTCCAACAGTTTCTTCTCCAGAACTGCAAGTGTTTGGAACTCCCTTCCGGGATTCTGCTTTCCCAATTATACTGATATGCAGAAGTTCAAGTGTAATGTGAACAAACATCTTGCTACTCATCTCCCTTCATAATGCCCCTGCAACTTATGTTCCCGATAGTAGCCCCCTACTTCAAAGTGGCACTGTGCCTTGTTTGGGGTAAAATTTGATTTAAAAAATTATAAAAAAAAAACAGACAAGCATGTTAGCTTTCTCGGTTTCCTTGCAAAAACCTCATAATTGTTAGATAGTAAGGGATTGTTGATTGCCCATTATTTGCTACACTGTTGCAGATTTTCCAGAAATCACGAATTCCTAATTTCTGCGCTCCAATGCGTTTTCTGGTGGTTTCGATATATTCTCTCTTAGCTTCTTTCTCACAATGACTTCTAGCTTCTATATATTTTTGTCTGCTTGTACAGGATTTATGCCGGATAAATTTGCGGTATGTATATTGCCTCGGAGAAATGGCATGCACAAGTAGAAGTAAACCATCGGGGAGGGTGGAGTTTGCTATAGGACTTCAATTATTACTTTGAACGATTCAGTGCTCTCATTTACACACTGTTCTGCAGGAAGAGAAAATATATTTTCTCATGGGACGACATCCCAGTCAGCCTTATTGTAGTACCTTGTCGTTTTGAGCAATGGCTCTTCAACTTGGAGTCGAGAGTTTAGAGTGATATCTATCATTATCATAGCACGATCAGCATTACCGAGTGGGCAATGGGAATTTGTTGCACAATCCGCTGGTCCTGACGATCTGGGAGATGGGTCGAGAATGTTACTATCTGTGTCTAGAAATGGGATATGGAAAAGTTATGGATGATGCTCCCAGCTGTTTCAGTGTAGTTAGAGAAGCCAAGCCAATTACTGTGGTGGGCATTAAAGCCACCAATTACATGTATTTGGGCGCTAATGTCAAGGGAGAGTGCTACATCTACACTGCCAAAGACATGATTGATTAAAGTACAGTTCTGGGTCGATGGAGAGTGATAAAAAATATAGGTAGCTAACGCTATGTTGTAAAGTTAGTTTAAATCACATGATCACCTGGTTCTAGTTTATCCTTCCTTGTGATGGGGAGAGTGTTACAAATATAGACTTCAAGTCCGTACACGTGTCTGTCAGAGTCCTTACGACAAAGTGGAAGATAACCAGACATGTTAAAGATGTTAGAGAGGATGGAGGAATTTAGATTAGTTTCACTTAGTGCTAAGATACTCGGCGAGTTTGCTAAGAGAAATGATTCTACATCGTCTAAGTTAGTTCTAAGTCCTCGAATATTTGTAAATGCAAGCCTCAAGGAAGGAGGCAAATGGTTGTTCAAGTGTATGTCTGGTTTGAACGTTATTTTGAATTGAGCTGGCATTTCATTTTATTCCGTAGTTTCAGATTTAGGGTGGGGTGCTAGAAAGAAACGGATTTGCATAGGCACCATCATGCAACTCGAGTAGACCATCATTTGACTCCTCATTCACAGGAATGTGGTCTCGGGAATCCACGCCAGAGATATGTGCAGGATCCCTTTCCATACACGACATCCCGATATTATACAGCATCCCGATATTATACAATTGATAATAGAACAGCCGCTCTAAGCCTTACCAAAGAGTCAGGGCTCCTGTACTGTCAGTCGGAAACTGCAGCCAACAATTCTCAAACCGGTACCCTTAAACCTTTCAGACAAGAGTGACCCAGTCCACTCATGTTTGCATACATAATCAAGCACTCCATAAGATACAAAGGGAAGGGATAGAGACGAATATGGAGGACGGCAATGCTAAGCACTAAGCGTCTCTAATGAGTCCCTGTTATCGCACCTCTGCTCCTGGCTAATGGGCAAAGAAAGAGTATGAAAGCCGGATAATAGGCAGAACTTATCTGCTCCTTAAGCAGTTTAGGTTTGCAAACCGGTGATTTGATCGAGTCACCAGCCCTAGGGAGTGAGAAGGCCTCCCTCCCTTGATATGAAGACATATAAAGTCAGTGGCACAGGTTTACATATCGGAATTTTCCTTCCCATAAATGGATGACCTAACCAGATCTACAGGTCCATCAACACCGAGAGAGTTATCCCCGCGCCTGGTTTCAAAGCCAGTTATTTCTATGCCAGCGCATGAGTAGTTAGGGTTAATAAAGTTAGTATCAAAGAGAATTAGTACCTGCCTTTAAGTTACACTCCTCAGAATAGGATTAAGATTCGAAGATGTGGTTACGTTTTGAATGAAGGTATGTATGAGTATGGGGTGTAGATTTAAGGTTAATATCTACCAGAGTTCAGCAAATATTAAATATAGTTTGTGGATTAATAAATAAATTGGAAAAATATAGTATAACAAGGGTTAGGGTAAGATTAGAAATGTGCTTTAGGTGTTAGTTTTCATGTAAAGACAATCACCAATACTTTCACTCATCTAAAGGAAAGAAAGGTATAGTTGCTACTTAATATAGATCACTTTAAATCTGTGTACAAACTGTAGCTAATAATTAATATTATAGATAAGCTATAGCATATAACTAAAGGTTTAGCTGATTCATGTCTTAGCAATAAAAATCGATAGATATTTAGTATTTATCGATTTTTAAAAGGTCAGCCTAAGCTAAGGACCGGAAAGTGCCCCCCCTTCCCTCATCCCAAGGTATGTGCAAAGTATGTGATTTTATAACAGCTTAAGGGAAAGAGCAATTGGAACAAGAGAGATTATATAACTTACAAGAATACAGTATTAATATACAATTAGAATATACAGAGATTTGGGAGGATTTAAGAGTATAAAAATTTGTAATGTTTATCATGCCAAACAAACACAGGCAGACGTCTTGTATCCAGTTTGCAAAACAACGCTTTTGACATTTGTGAGATTCGAACTCGTGTATTGGCATCGAAAACATTTGCCTTAGAAATGTGTACTAAGCCTATTCCTTTTTGTCAACCAATTATGTTTCAATTTGTGCACGAATAGATGAACACCTAAACGATAATAGCTTTATATATAGATAAATAGTCGCCAATAATAATCTAAAGTAAAGAATGGATGCACCTTTTGAACTAGAAATTGAACTCGAATTTGGATTGTTTTCCGTTTATCTATGAAGAATTTGTATATTAAAAAAGTACTATTTTCGTTTATAACTCAACAAAATCATAGTCTGAAATCTAATATTTATACTATTAGATTAACACTTATCAAGACAAAGAACACCATGACGATAATTTTTTTTACTTAGGGGGTTATCGCTTATCAAGGTTTGAATTGCACTTTATGATAAGGATTAGAGGACGGCTCAATAAAACTTCTTTATGTACGACCTGAAAACGACCATGCTATAGTCAGCTGAGAAGCAGTTACACGGTATTGTGTTTCATAGACGAGTAGTTCTATGAAAGAAACTTTGCTCATGGAATATTCGTTCAATTTGACAGAGAGTGAAATTGTTAACAGTTGTTGTATCTATATGATCATTTTACATTACAGAAGGCGATGACGGTCAGCTCAAGTGGTTAAAAGCGGTATGTTTAAATAGATAAATGATATCTCTTCCTCTAATTTATTTCTTTTTAAAAGCTCTCTCCTTCTCCTATACACACATTGTAGTGTTCTGTCTTTGTTCTGTTCGAATAAAACTTTTAAAAACAAACAAGCTTCCACGAAGTTTTCTCTCAACTGCCGAGTTTAAGAATGCAAGCATTATCAGCAACGTGGATTAAAGCAGAAAATATCAACGGGTGCATAATGGTCTAAACCCGCTACGGTAAGCAATGCACTACATAGTTACATTACGAAAGGTACACTTTTATTTGTTTATCTGTTTTTCAGTTACTTGTTTTTGTACTCTCCATTAACCGAGTACACCAATATATAACTATATACTTATAAGAAATTCTGCAAAGTCATCTTTTATTTATTTAACCTAGTTAGAACGGAAAGAATGCAAAAATGTTTATGCAAAGGTAGAATAATTCATAGGTTAAAGAAAGTAATATGCAATTAAAAGGTAATGAAGTCAATAACTCTGATAGTTTAGCCGTGTTTTAATGAAGAGAAGAAATCATTTCACTTCATTTTGAAATGTTTTATACTTTGTCAAGGAAGGAAATAGTTCTCTCCGCAGCACCTATAACAGTAGTATTGTCAACACACCATCGGCTGTCTCTCATAGTCTGAGATGTTTATTCACATATATGGGAAAGACTTTTAGAAACGCATATGCACGTTAGCTCCCCTCAGTCTTGACAAACTATGGGTACTCACTGTAAGAGCGCATGCGCGTGAAATTTTTGTGGCGAGAATTGCGCAATATCTAACCACACCTCTCCTGAGTTAGCGTTGTTAAATACCTGTGGCAAGTGAAAGTCCAGAACGACTGGAAAAATGCCGATATAAGCGGAGAGCATATACAGCGCCTAGAATTGCCAAATGGTCACCCATCTGATAATCGTCACTCTCAAGAATGCTTAACTTCGATGATCTGACGAAAACCAGTGTGTCAACGTGATTGTGCCGTATACACGCATACGAGGGGCGTGCAATAAGTAATGCCCCTGGCCTACTTCCCAGAGCAACGAAACTTGGCACAGTTATTAGTCTTTCTCTACATAGGAAGTATCCAGAGTTATGCATTTCTCCCATCGTTTGATGCAGCTCTGGAGACCGTTTTTGTAGAATACCCCAGGTTGATCCTTCAACCACGACGTGATTTTAGAAATCAAGGCTGCATCATCTGGGAAACGCTTTCCTTTCAAAAACAACTTCATGACTGGGAAGAGGTGAAAGTCTGAGGGTGCAAGGTCAGGAGAGTAGGGAGGATGTGGTAGATTTCATAACCACACGCCCGTGCTTCTGATCTGCCGACATGCGAGTTGTGGACTGGAGCGTTGTCCTACAGGAGGAGGGTACCTTTGCTGATCTTGCCCCGCCTTTTGATTTTGATAGCTTCCCTTAATTTCCTCAAAAGTGAAACATAAATAGGCTCCTGTAATTGTGGTACCCTTTGCGGAGAAATCTGTCAGCACTACTCCGTCCTGGTCCCAGAAGACTGTGAGCATGATCTTGCCAGCGGTGGGCTGCACCCTTGCCTTCTTTGGGGGTGGTGAGTCCAAGTGCTTCAACTGCATTGACTGGACTTTGGTCTCTGGATCATAGTGATGGACCTAGGTTTCATAATGTGTAATCAGTCTTTTGAAAAACTTTAACTCATCTTCTTGGCACGTCTCCAAATTCATCCTCGAGCACTCGATGCATTCTCGCTTCTGGAACGGCGTGAACAACGTGGGAATCCATCTGAAATCCTTATCCATATGCAAATTGTCATGAATGATAGTTTCCATAGACCCTGTACTAATCTTGACATCTTGGGCTATTTGGCGAATAGTAATGCGCCGATCTTCCAAAATGGCAGCCTCAACTTGACGGACAGATACCTCATCAATGGCAGAAGGGGGGCGACCAGGTCTGGGAGCTGTTTCCACAGACTTCCGGCCATGTTTGAATTCACGATGCCAGCGTTTTACAAGGTCATATGATGGGGCATTATCACCATAAGTTTCTTTCATTTCATCAAAAGTCTCCTGTGATGTGCGTCCTTTCAAATACAAAAACCGGATCACTGCTCGACATTCAACAGGCTCCATTTCACACCTGACTCAGTTCAAACACCTGTAAAACAGAAACCGCAATTAGTTCAGAGCTGTAATTTGCCACATAACCCGTAGAGATATAAATCATTGAACATGCAAAATTTCAGCTAGATCAGACAACTGGAAGTGGATCAGGGGCATTACTTATTGCACGCCCCTCATACGCATAGGTGATCACACATGCACTAAAAATAATGGTTAATATTTAAGAAATAATAATAACGTAAGAAAAAACTGCCGCGTATCGATTATGTGAATAGCTATGAATATATAGAATAACGTATCGATCAGATTAACTAAAGAACTTTTAAGTTTTTGCTTTATCACGATTAAGTTACATTTACCATTGCTAGTTATTGATCCGTAAATTTGTGGAACTATTTATTTAGTCTGTATCGCTTTAGTTTGAAACTAGCGGGACTTGTAGAAATTCCACAGCGGCATCTTTCATATGTAATACATTGCTGATCGGCATTCCATGGACCTTCAGCGTGAATAGAGACCCTGCGATATTATTGTAGCTCTTTTGTTAAAACTGTAAAAAGTATTATTTAAGTAATCTGGTTAATGTAGTAACAGAATATATCTGGTTATTATTGTTTATCACCAATATCCTTATAGGAGTCTTGACATTTTTCCATTGTATGGACGCTCGGCGCAGGTGGAAACCTCACGATATAATTATACCAACTTTAGACAAAACAGATACTACCCTTTGGATCCTTGCTAGAAGACCAAGAAAGTATATTTTAGTTTCATGGACGGCTCAAATCGACATCATTTTTATTTCATTTTATTTTTGTTTACATTGCGTCTTCATTGATCGGGAGATCCTATTTATTAAAAAGAGGATACAAGGTGATAACATACTAGGAACATTTAATTATCGTATCCATATACTAATTTGATATTTCTTTTTTTATAAATAGGATCTCCCGATCGAATAATTTATAATCTGGAAACCATTACACACGTACGCACGTACGTACGTTAAAGTTACTACGGTATTAATATATATACTATTTTTCTTGGTATGTCACGTATAAATTGAAATACTATTTCATAGTCTGTTACACATGTCTGTTACGTGTTAATTTGAAATACCATTTTCTTTATGTTTTTCACGTATAATTTTGAAATAGCATTTTCCTTGATTAGTCACAATATATACTATTTTGGTATGTCACGCATAAATTTTATTATTGTCTTTCACGCGTAAGTTTTAAATTATATATTCTTTGGTCTGACACGCGTAAGTATTAAATACAAGTTTCTTTCTTCTGTAATACTGAAGTTTGAAATGCCATTATCTTTGGTCTGTCACGCGTTAATATGAACTGCAATTTTCTTTAGTTTGTCAAGGTAAGTTTTAAATATAAGTACCACGCATGGATTTGTAATACCATTTCTTTAGTCTGCCACACGGAAAAAAAATTGTCTGTCATGCTTAAATCTGAAATATGATATTTTATCTCTACTTGTGGAGATCAACTAAAAACATCTTAAGACGACATCCATTTTTTTCTTGTTTTGTCTTGACAGCATGGCTGACAATAACCAGCTTGAGACGAATACTATTTGTGGTAATGGATTCAGGAGTTTGCGAATCTCTCGCAATGCAAAACGTAAGAAAAATAACTCGACAGTCGAAGATGATAGGACAAAAATGCAGGTAAATTTTAATAAAAATTCACATTTATTAACAGAAAATTAGATATGTTTATATATTAAACATTTATCGAAAATATAAAGGGAAACACTTATGATTAAAAGTAAAAAAAATATTACAAAAAATGTTGGCAGACAAGTTTCGCCCTCACTCAACAAGAGCTGTATCATGTGATTTTTTTTTAGAGAATGAAAACATGGAGGAACTACGTATATTTTAAGTAAATATAGCGTTTATATCTATATACAATGGAGGATTATCTTAGAGGCTAATCACGTCTAAACCTGACACTTGCTATCTTTACAAAGGTACGGTCTTTTTAAACGAACGTAGATAGTTTACAAGATCTTTTAATGTTATTGACGGTGAGCATAACTCAGAATACAAAATAAGTAAATGCTAAAATTCGTTGCGCATGTCAGGTTCTTAAGTAAATGGTCCGTTGTATAAGACGTGAATATATTATTTAAAACATCTGTTAGTCGTTAGCTTTCATTCCCAATTTTACTAGGCATGTGCTGTAAATCTTAGAGTTATCTTAAACATGTACTGCGTACTGCAACTATATTTAAATTGATAAATCACGTTATTATTATGGTGCCGGTATGACAGAAAGCCAGCGGTTTTATTAAGTTTCACTCTTAAATTAATCTAATTATCATAATGAATTTTTTAACAAAGCTGCCATGCGTAAGTTGTCGAATTTGGGCTATATTTAGTTTAATTTAGCATTAAGTAACTGCCAAGAAAGTGAAATTTGTTTTTGAAGATTCAGATACCTCTGATATTTATGAAATATTAGCAATGGGTTTTATATATCAATTAAAAAATATTCCAACAATTACAATTTTTAAACATTATTTTTAAGGGGGGTTACTAGCTATAACATGGAAATTATCTCGAATTTGAAAGTTCAAATATTTCAAATTTGCTTTAAATGTAAGGTAAACTCGTTTGACACTGGTTAAGCAAGATTTCTTGAATCTCAAACTTTTCTTTGGACGTCTTAAGCTTAAACCTTGAATTTTAGACATTTTCTATAATAAAAATCATGCAATCGATTTTAATAAAACTTGGAACAAGTATTCTATGGATGAGTATAATATCTGGCTTTTTATTTCCGCAAAGGGAGATGAAAATGATAGAAAAAAATCTGTTCAGAGAATAAGTTTTTCCTTTTTTAAACGGATACTTTCCTAGTCATACATTAAACGTTTTCTTTACTTTGATTCTTACGTAAAATGTATATGAGGAGCGTTCCAAAAATAATGCCTCCTATTTTTTTTATTTCATCCGAATGGATCACCGAGGATTGCATATTGCAGTGTTATAACGACTGAACTTATGCATTCATGACCTGCAAGCTCCATCTCTCTGTTGCAAATAGTGATGGCGTGAGACTCTAAGACACATGAATACATAACAAATGTCATGGACGAGTGCCATAAGCAGCGATGTGCAATTGAATTGCTGACAAAAGTGCATTGATAATCGAGGTGACTATGTAGAAAAATAAATTCTGGAGCACAAAAGGTCGCTCGTTTTAATGGTATTACTGCGGTCTCCGTAGCTCTGCAATTTTTTGAATTAAAAAAATAGGAGGCCTTATTTTTGTAACTACCCTCGGATATAAATAGCTATAGTTTAATCGTATATAAATAGCTATAGTTTAATCGTATATAAATAGCTATAGTTTAATCGTTGACAATTATGAGCAAATACAATGTTGTATTTTTCTTATTGTGTTATGCTGTTTTCTTGTTTTCTAATTATTTTATTTCTTTCTGTGTTGTTCTTCAAGGTTGTCAAGATGCTGGTTGTTGTTGTCGTCCTATTCATCATTTGCTGGGCTCCAATTCTCATCAACAATGTTCTTGTTGGCTTCCAACATCTAAACCCACTGAATTATGGCTACCTAAAACCGATGCGAATGGCATTCAATTTGATGGCCTATTTTAACAGCTGCATCAATCCGATCGTTTATTCTTTCATGTCGAAGAACTTTCGAGAAACATTCAAGCATTCGTTTCGTTACCTTTTCCGCGGCCGTTTCAGAAATGGCCGAAAAGTATCGAATCGGGGAACCGTTTCGTTTGCAACTCGATCGACTTCATTAAATCGGAGTAAAATGTATTCGATAGCGGAAGAAAAGAGAAACATTGGTAGCTCAAGCCTGTCCGAACATCTGAAAGTCACGCTTGCTCAACAAACGGATATTAGTCAGTGTTGAAAGCTTTTATTTTGTGTTCATCTTACGCCTCTAATTTGTCTTTCTGAAATTTTTTAGATGAGGATTGATTACTCGCATTATTTAGATTATTCAGAATACTGTGTTACTTTCACAACGTTTCGGCCGAGCTAACCTCCGACCTTCTTCATGTGTATTTTGTCGATCTCTAGAATCTTTCTGTTGAACTTGAGAATCGGCATGGAATTTTGAATGGAACCAACTACAGCACGAGTCCTTCCGCAAGGGCCCGTTACGTCGTAGATAAGGGACTTGGTAAAAGTAAGTTGTAAGTTACAAGTTAAGGTTGAAGGTTCAATCTTTAGAGCGGACGAAACTCAAAAATACATTTGCGAATTACTTAGAATTTCTACCCAGTAATCGCTGACGAAACGGGAACATGCTACTGTCATGAGAACATGAGTATGTGGATTAAATAAAAAGTTCCGTTCGAAATGAAGATTTGTTAGTGATGAAGAAAAATTCCGAATTCCATAAGATGTACACGAAGAAGGGTGGATGTTAAATCGACTGAAACGTTGTGAAAATAACACTCAAGTTGGGAACAGCAGTCCAAATAATCCAACTAATACGAATGTCTTACTTGTACGGAATAAGTGACAACTAAAATACATCAGATATAATTTTATGGGCTTAGTTGTTGGGAAGTGTCAATGGACGTCGGTTACTCTCATAAAATCAACGTTGAACAAGAAAAAATCAACTGTAGACATATCAGTTACATCATGAACCTTGCGACATGTTTCCTCCGGATGAAAAAAATCACTTAAGAACAGAAATAAACTTTTATAGTTAAGATTAATCTTAAAGTACAATTTTATACGAGGTAGATATAATTCATATTAATTCATGCCCAGAAAACAAATCATTTCAAATCATATGAAATTAATGTCCACGACAAACACGAGATCCTTTTGTCAGTAAGTTTTTATCTCCCTTGATATAGCAGACATTTTCAATTAGGTTGGTATGTGGTTTATCCTAAATGAAACCAATATCTATATATATTTCGGCATTACGGGCAGAAAGCGGGAATTAAATTTCTGTTGTTTTCAAAGACAAATGGGCCTTTAAGATTTAAGCAATGAAAAATCCCCATACCAAACAGAATCAGGTTTATAAACAAATAATAGTTATATTTTTAGTTTACAAATGGTACTCGTTTACTTTTGGGAATGAAAAATTTACAGCATTGAATTTTGAGACTCAAGCTGATGTACCGTTAGAGTTTTGTTGAGAAATATTGCCCATGTTTTCAAGTCTGTTGTTTCTTAACCGTTTGTCATTGTAATCTCAAAATAAATAATTGTTGTTTGTTTTCAACTGGAATTTTGATTTTGTTTAGAAAGAAAATCCCTTTTGTCACAGCAGTGGTCAAGACCGCATAATTGATATGACAGGTATCGAAATCAAACACCGAATTCAAAGAGAATGAGTTGATGACCACGGATGGGGCAGTAAATGTTCACAAATCAAATACAAGCTTATGTCATAATGTGATGAATATTGTTCCAGGATAAAGTAATCTGTTGATCAAATTAGTTTTGTAATTAAAAGCCATCATATCAAACAAAGTCAGAAGTTTGATTTATAAACAAGAAATAGATATTTATTACAGTTTTGTTTGTTTACAGCATGTTTAGATTTACAGCATTGAATCTTTGCTTTACTGACGCATATAATTCCTACTATAGAATCTGTTGTCTGTTTTGTCTTTTTGAATAAACTTTGTTTATAAATTAAGCAACAAGTCTCGGTATGATTTTGTATGAACGAACGAAAAAGCAATCAGGGCTCATAACTATGATGGTACCGGCAGTACGACGATAAGCCACATATATTATCTTAGTGATAACAATATAATTACCTTCAAAGGAACTGCTTCAAATCCGTCTTCACTTGAGCAGCGAGGAATGCTAGTAAGTCTCATTCTAACATACAGCATCATTAAAAGGGCGCGGTTTGAAATAGTAATCTGTTAGATATGAGACTCCATGCGGTGATTTAGCCATTCAAAAGTTTGAAAAGGTTATGTTCCCATCAGATAGAGAGCCCCATGGTTAGTCATATTTTATGTCGATGGGTTATAAATCTAAAGTAGTTTTGCAGTGTGATCCAAGTAATATCTTTGTATATACCAGTCGTGGCTCAGTCGTACATTTAAACATATTTTAATTTATGCAGATTGAGTGTGTATCATTAAAGAATCAATTCTCTATTGGTTATTACATATTACGAGGAATAATTTACCCAATGGACTAATTCGCAAAAAAATAAAAAAATAATAAAATAATAATGCTGTTCATCAAATTCCGCCTGTTTTTATTTATCGCATCAGTTGACGATCTTAAAAATAGTCCTTCCTCTCTTATAGATAAAAAATAAGAATTTTTACAAGAGAATATTTTACGTTAAACCCGTGTAACCTTAGCCGGTGTAACGTCAAATATTCCGGTGTAAAAAATCTTTTATATTTATACGAGAAGAAAGAGTATTTTTAAGATCGTATTTTTTTAATCTTTCTTGAATTTCTGTACAAAACGTATCTAAGAACACTGGCAGAAATATAAATTACCTTTGTGTAGATTTTGCAAAAGATAGGCTCACTCGTTTCGGAACTTATGAGAAAGGAACTCACATACACAAAGTGATTTTTATATAATAGTAGAGATTCCAGCAGGACGGACGAAGGGGCTCAGTGAGAAACAGATGGGCCTTAAGCTGGTGGACCATTTTTGTTTGGTTGAGAGATATGATTATTATTTTTTGCAAGTGAAACTTGAGTAAGGTTTAATCACTTAGTAAGGTAGCTCAACAAGACGTAATATCGTTTTATTGGCAACCCAGAAGCAGCCCCACAGTAAAGTGTCCCACAGACGGAGAATCCTAAGAAAGCTTATAGAATTTTTATTTCGTTTTAGGCAAATATAGACAGTGAGTGAAATTTTATATGGTTGTTGTACCTAAACAAGTAAGTGTTGCGAAAGATTTACAGAGGGGGCATATATTGAAGCTCAGTCGAGCACCTACCATAAAAGTAACGACAGAGCAGAGATGGCCTCGCAACGTCTTTTTTGGGAAAAAGAGGACCTATGAAGATGAAAATACCATTACCCACTATATTTCGAATCCATTTTTAACCCTGTCAAGGCAGAAAAGTGTACTATTAGTACTATTAGCAGATGTAGCAATAGTACATCTAGGACGTTGTTGATTCTTGTACAGGTAAAGGTTCGCGTCAGGAGTGAAATAATTTCTGGAGCGGTAGAATGATCACACCATTTTCCCAGTGATTTTGGCAACGTAGTTCTTTAATTCCAAGTCAGAACTGAGTGTCAGTCTCAGAAGTTTGTCAAAGTAAGTAAGGTGCTTCCTCAAAACGAAAGCCATTCATTTCAATCGGAGTCAAGTAGGGATTTAAGCGCTGGTAGTGAAAAGATAGAAGTTTGATTTGGGGGACATTTAAGATGACCAACCATTTTTCTAATCCATTGTACAGCGCACCTAAGGTTGTTGGAGAGAGAATCAAGCAGTGTAACCATCTTGGATTCCATATAAAAATCGTCTTGAAATGAAGGAGTGTTTGTATCTTTAAACACCAAATTGACTGAGGACATCCTAGGTTAAATTATAAAAGGAAATTAAATCGCACTTGCGTATATTTTCCGATGCTTACAAATTCGTTTATGAATATATACATTTATCCTATTATAAGGAAATAATGTGATATATTTCTGCTGTTCTTAAAACGAATGAAGATACACACTTATGTATAATGACGCATATAATGATGCATACATTGACCCTCATATATATATATATATATATATATATATATATATATATATATATATATATACATACAATTATATATATATATATATATATATATATATATATATATATATATATATATAATTGTTGGATAGCGGTAAACATGTAATGGTTGGAGAAAGCGGGAGAATTAGCCACGGTTGATCTCTTAATTCGTCGACTCTCTCAATCTTAAGTTGCGCTAGTTTATATAACGTGTTTGGCCACCCAGGTATCTCCTATAAATGCTCAATCTGAGCTTAACCTTCACTATGAATGTAGAATTTTGGTCTTCAAATGACCTTTGCATGTGTTTTTACGTCAAATCACCATTAATTTTTTATTTTATCTTTTTTATTAATTATATTTCCCCCCAAACAAGACACAGTGCCACTTTGATGTAGGTGGCTACTATCATGGACATAAGTTGCAGGGATACTATGTATGGAGTTGAGCAGCAATATGTCTGTTCACATTACACTTGAACTTATCGTTGAGGAAGCAGGAAGCCGGAAGGGAATTCCAAGTCTAACAGTTCTAGGGTAGAAACTATTAGAGTAGAAGGCTTTCTTAAATCTAGATATCTCTACTGTGTAGGGGTATGAATTTGCAGCCTGTCGGATTTGTCGGGGATTTTTCGTCGAGGGAGTACAAGAGCTTGTAGTTCGTCAGAGAATTCACCATTAAAATACTTGTAAAACAGGAATGAGAGACTAGTAGCAGATTCACCAGCCTAAATGCGGCAACAATACTGCATACATGTGCGAATAGTGGTCTTGTAGAGGTACAGGATACTTTCAGGTGTAAGTAACCTTCTAGCACGGTAAAAAAACCCACCTTGTTCGCAGCAGCCTTGGCAATGCTTTCGATATCTGTTCTAACTCATGTTCCCTATGAATATTAAGCCAAGGAGTTTGGACGAAGAACTTTCAGGTAATATATCTTTAGCCATAGCTATTTGTAGTTGAGAAGGTTTCTTGTAATTATTAAAGGAAACCAGCTTAGTCTTGGCAACATTGAACGTTACAATCCAATTTAGACCCCATTCCACTTCAGACTGAAGGTTTTTCTCTAGGATTTCCGCCATTGCCTTGGATATGTGTTCGTTCCTTTTCCCCTCGTGCCTGTTATAGAGCGTCGTCTCTTCAGCAAATATAGCCATCTCAGAGATTAGGAAGGTCATTTATGACTATCAGAAATAATAAAGGTCTACGGATCGATCCTTGGGGCACACCTGCATTTATATCATATTATTTAGACTACTACCATCGAGGACAACCCGGATTTTTCTCTTTTTAAGAAGGATTTATGTTAAGTATACGTCCAGTAATATCATAAGATCTGATTTTCATGAGAAGACTATTGTACTATGTACTGTTAAAAGCCTGAGATATATCTAGGCCTTTTTTTACATAGGCATCACCACATTATCAAGGCCAAGAGGCCACTCAAGGATAAGGGTTAAAGAGTGTACAGTAGAAATTGGACATTATAGTAACCATTAGTAATGAAAATTTGGTAAAGTTGATAACTTATATGGAACGGCTCATCAAGAACTTATTTACGTTAGACTTGAAGACAACCATATTGTAGTCAGCCGGAAAGCAGGAAAACGGAAGACAATTCCACAGGCGTGCAGTTCTAAGAAAGAAGCTTTGTTCATGGAATCTACGTTTAGGTTTAGGCACGGATAAAGAGTGGGGGGAATTATTGATAGTGTTTACAGCTAGACGAGTGTTTATCGTAAAAGTTTGGCGAGGGGGGACCATAGATTGAAGCTCATTCGAACATTTTCCATGAAAATAACGATACATCAGAGACAAACTCGCAACATCTCTTCTGTGAGATAAAGGTTGCAAGGAAGAGAAAAGGACATCTCCTACGAGGCTACGAAGTCTATTTTTAATTCTATCAAGGCAGGCCAAGTCCTTTCTAGCAGCTCCTGCCCAGATGTGGCAACAGTATTCCATCCTTGGACGTACCTGGCTCTTATATAGATAGAGAATAGCGTCATCTGTTAGATATCTACCGGATCGATAGAAAGATCCCACCATTTTTCCAGCGGCCTTGGCAACAGATTTACTACAGGCCTACTTCTATACCCTCCCCTGTTTTATCCACTGCATGGTGTATGCCTTCAAAGATTACAGTTAGAATATCTACAGTAGAACGGGCTTGCCTAAATCCATATTGATGGTCGGACAAAAGTTTTGCAACTGTAAGGTGATGGATTAGAGCTTGATTAATTACGGAGTGAAATATTTTGTCGAAAAGAAGGAGGAGGCTATTGGGGCGATAATTCGAAGAGTTTTCTTTCTAAATTAATCAACCACATTTTGTTTTCACTAGGTGCGCGTACATATCAAGCAGCAATTTTCCATTTAATAACTATCTACAAGTAAATAAAACGGTATGTTAGATTTAATATAAAAATTTATAAACTTTTATTGCTGAAATCCAATAATTTTTTGAGAAAATTGTCGTAGTCATCTAAAACAACATAATATAATCTGCCCCCTTAAGTAAGACACTCTATCTAACCACCCAATACTAATGATTACTACGATACTATCTTATTGATTACTGTACACGCAATAACCCTTATCCCTGAGTGGCATTCTGGCCTTGATAAGTGGCGAACCCTATGTAAAAAAAAAATGTCTAAAATTTTATAAACTTTACAAGAAATACAATGATTTTCTTTCAGAAAATTGTTTTAGTCATTTCCTTCATTGTTTTTGGATGTCTTACAATTGATATCGATAAATATAATAACGAACGTTTGTATACACATTCTTTCTGCGATATTAAACACACGTTGACAATATTATTTTAATATTCACTAGTTTACCAGTATGTACGCGTTTCTTGTTGATACAATACTTCAGTATGTCAGTTTCTTTCTTTACTTTTCTTTCTACCGTTTTCTAACTAGTATGAAGAAAAATGTCATGAAATTTCCTGGGGAAAAATGTGATACGAAAGGGAAGTATATATAGGTAAAATATTATTTATAAAAAGGGGCGGCTAGAGACACAGAACTACTTTCATTATGATCACATGCAAATTGTACAGATGGATTTTTTTACTCACGTACACCCCAAACAAGGCATATCGCCACTTGGACATAACGGGCAACTAATTGGGATCATGCCTAAGAAAGATTCACAAGATGTTGGTTTACGTTATATTTGAACTTCTGCATATCAGTACAGACAGGAAAGCAGGTAGCAGGAAAGGAATTCCAAAGTCTAGCTGTTCGAAGGCAGTAACTATGAGAGTAGAAAGCTCTCCGGCATCTAGGGACCTCAACAGTGAAGGGGCGTGGTTTTGTTGCTAAGCGGGTTTGTCGGGGATATGTACGTCGGGAGGGCACAAGTGCAATGAGTTCATCAGAGCACATTCATTAAATACTTGTAAAATAAGCACAGGCATGCAACATTGCGGCGATATGACAGAGGTTGAGGCCTAGTTGCCAAAGCGGACCTATTAGATTGGAGACTCTTTTCTGGACCTTATCCAAGATGGAGAAACTAGCGGTAGATTCACCAGCCCAGATGTGGCAACAATACTCCATGCATGAGCGAATGGTGCACTTGTAGAGGTACCGGATACTCTCGGTCTTCTAACACGATCGAAGGAGCTCATCTTCTCTGCAGCAGCCACTTATATTTAAGGTGCACTCCCTAGTATATTATCGTTTTAAAAGACAGGAGTGAAATCAAAACTGCGCACTCGACGTTTTAAATCAGATACTTTTCTATCTAAACAATTAAGACAAGCGGGACCTGTGGAAATTCCACAAGGGACTCATTCAAATGTAATATATTGATGTTGGCATTCTATATATGTTCAGCGTAAATGGAGATGCTTTGATATTATTGTAGCTCTTTTGTTAAAATTGCAAAAGTATTTATCTAAGCTAGCAGGGACGGCCAGTGAAGCCTGGTCGTGAAGTACGCTTAAATATGATATTTGAATACTTGCAGATTTCGTATATATTATTATAGAGTTCGTAGGTGGTGTTTCTTATATATTATTATAGTTATGTTCTATCGATTTTATATATATAATACAGTTGCGATTTCAAAAAATAAAAAAAATATATCGATATGATTTGGGTGCATCAGCTTACATCGAAACCGAAACTAAACTCATGAATATATATATATATATATATATATATATATATATATTTTATATACGGTGGTCACCACTTATCAAGGCCCGGAAGCCACTCAGGGATAAGGGTTATTGCAAGTATAGTACGTTAGTGTGCAGATTTGATGAAGTGTTTACTTAAGGGGGCGGATCATTTGGAATTTGTTAATGTTGGACTTGAAGACATCCAAGTTGTAGTCAGGTGGGAAGCAGGCAGAGAGAATAGAGTTCCACAGGCATGCAGTTATAAGAAAGAAGCTTTGTTCATGGAATCCACGTTTTGATTTAGGCACAGATAAAGAGTGGGGTAAAATTTTGACAATGGATTCAGCTAGACGGGTGTTTTTCGTGAAAGATTGGCGAGGGGGGGCAGAGATTGGAGTTCAGACGAGCACCTGCCATGGAAATAACGATAAAACAAGGATAGGCTCGCAACGTCTCTTCTGTGGGAGAGAGGTTTCAGGGTAGAGAAAAGGGCATCCTCCACTAAACCACGAAATCTATTTTGTACTCTGTAGGATAGGCTGTTTTTAGCAGCTCCTGCCCAGATATGGCAGCAGTATTCCATCCTTGGACGTACTTGACTTTTATATAGATAGAGAATTGCATCAGTAGTGAGATATCTTCTGGAGCGGTAGAAGGATCCCACCATCTTTCCAGCGACCTTGGCAACAGACTTGATGTACGTGTTCCATTTCAGATCAGGAGTAAAGGACAAACCCAGAAGCTTGTCAAAACACGGGGCTTCTCCCAGACGAGAGCCATCCATTTCAATTGATGCCAGATGGGGATCAGAGCGTTGATGATGTAAGGATAGGAGTTTGGTTTTAGATGCATTAAAGGTAACGGGCCACGACTTCCCCCACTGAACCACGCGCTCGATATCAGAGGAGAGAGAATCAGAGAGAACTTTGTCATTTACAGCCTTTGATGTGTTGCCGTAGATGGTCGTGTCATCAGCATAGATGTCAACGAATGATTTAAGTATGTGTTTAGGGAGGTCATTGATGTAGATCAGGAAGAGAGTTGGGCCCAGGATTGACCCTTCTTGAGGGACTCCAGCATTAATACTGCAGGCCTCTGATTTTTGTCCATCGACCACTACTCTTATGAGCCTATCGGAGAGAAATGATTTAATGATTGAGAAAACATTTCCAGTTATACCGTAGCTGGAAATCTTGTGAAGTAGGCCCTTATGCCATACCTTGTCGAAGGCCTTTGATATGTCAAGAGCAATTGCCCTAGAAAGGTAACCTTTGTCAAGAGATTCACTAATTCTGTGAGATATAACCATTAGCACATCTGCGGTAGATCTTGTAGAACGGAAACCATATTGTGTGTCACTAAGAAGATTGTTTCTGCTGAGGTGGTTTACATATATACATAGGTTTTGTATATATATATATATATATATATATATATATATATATATATGTATGTGTGTGTGTGTGTGTGTGTGTGTGTGTGTGTGTGTGTAACTTGAGTTCCTTCAGCCATACCGAAACCAAAACTTATGAAGAATTCTTGATAAAATCATCAAGACAAAATAGACCCACTGGAGTGCCATCAACTGTAATCGAAAGAAGAAACAAAAGCTTATGAAGAATTCTTGATGAAATTATTTATAAAAAATATAGATGACTTAAGTATTAGCAGCTATAATCGAAACCGAAACCAAAACTTATGAAGAATTCTTGGTAAAATTATTCATAAAAGCAAATGACTTGAATACCATCAGCTCTAATCGACACCGAACCAAAACTTATGAAAATATCTTGGTAAAATTATTTCTTACAAGAAATGGAAGTCCGTAACAATTAAACGATATGGATGTAAGCGTGACACAGAAATTAAATACATAAAACACACGTTATCGTATTAATATATAGATATATGTTTAGACGACTTTTAAAATACGCCTTTAAGAAAATTGGATATACGTATTTGAAGGGTGACGTAAAGGATCGGAACCACTTACCTTATTTCCACATAGAAATCTATCCATATATTATTTTTATGAAAATGAAATATACTTGAAATTATGCCCCCATAGAACTCTAAGGGTTATACTTAAAATTTGGGAATCATTCACTGACCGTCCGATAAAGAAAGGAGAGAATCGGTTGTCGAATATAAAAAGGTCCCGTTTGGGTTACTATTAAGTAGACTGTTAGTGAAATAAAAATATATTGCGTATATTTTTAGTTTACTTTCTTTCTGTTTATAATTGTACAAAAATTACATTTTTCTTGTAATAATTAAGCCACACAAACGCAACCCAAATTTGTGCCCGGACTCAGTTATTCGTCGTTTACAGAACTTGTGATTGCCTTGCAGATGAATGATACCAAATTGAATTAATCTTTTCCAGCAAACTGCAAGTAAGAGCAAAAGGTTAGCCAACCTAACGCCGTGCATCCGGCCCGCAGCGCATGCCTTCCCTGGAGACTTTGAGTTCAGTAATTTGCACGTTTGAGATTTTTTTTATGTTTCTCCTTATTTTTGTTCTCTACCTGCGAGTCGTTCTTGAGGCAAAAACTAAAAGAATCTCACACTAACCCTGTCACCGTGGAAGCGACCGAGACGCGCTATTGGACTTCCGTGGGTGTTCGAATCGGAACCACCTAGTACTATACTTATGTACCAGTGAACACTAAGGTACTTCCTCGTTTATATCTTTGATACTAGGGGAGGCCGAGTCTTCCTCGTGTTATAATGCGACAAGTCGAGAAACAAATCCTATCATCAAGAATAAGCCGACAACAAAGTTTTTCGTCCTAATAGTGTTCAATAAATCACGTAATTTTTAACTTAGATTAGACGATTTATTTAAAATTAATATCTTATTATTACTAGGCACATACTATTTAGATTATTCTAACGGAATCTTCAGTGCGAAAGTAACTTTTTAAACTGATCCCATATATAAATGCACTTTGCTATTTATTATAGAGTAAACAGTGTGTTCTCAGTGAACGAATGACACTCTTACTTTGCTATGTGTTTAAAAATGTAAATAACTTTGACGATCATCAATTATGAGCCACCTACAAAAAACATTATTAAAAATAGCAAACAACAAAATAACTTGATTAATTATGATATATCTCACTACTTCGGGTGGGCTTCAATTATTGATAGCCTGGGGGAAAATAAGGGGAGGGGATGGCTTAAAATCTACATGATTTAAAATAGCAGTGAGACAAGGTTATAAAGAGGAGAGAAAGGCGAGAAAAGTAGTGAATTTACTTGTTGGCCAAACAAGAAAGAATTCGTGATAAATTCGCTATCAGAAAATAAGATCGCTCACAAGTCAGACTGAATGACTTCATTCAAAATGGCGTCTTTCAGCTCGTTATGAGGACAAACCCAAAATTGTCATTTATGGGCGATATTGTAGGCATGCGAAGATTAGCAATTATTGTATTGACTTGTTAGCTTTCCTCTTATTGTCTATTCAAGGCTTAGGACAATTGATGGGGACCAGAAATCCCCTATGATCTTTGATGACTGGTTTAAAATGTATTATTTGTTACTTCTAGTCTAACTGGTTGTCGTTTTATTTTGCTCGTTTATTCGAAAACAGGATGAACCAACAAGTCGGCCAATGGCGACTTCCATTCGCATATAAATGAATTCAGCCTACGGGCTCAGTGTCCTTTTAGTTGTTGAGAATATAAAAATGCTATCAAGATTAAATGAATAATTGAAAGAAAAGTTAAAAGAAATTTGGTTTGGTTGTTTTGTTTTACGGCATATCAACCCTTTTCATATCATTTAATGCTGGATCTGATCATTTTATAAAAGTTGCTTCAAGTTCTTTACGTATTTAAGTATTTATTCATGGTGCTTAGTTTAGTTGTTTTGTAGAGAAAAAACTTTGTATTATTTATTTATTTTTTTGCTTTGTGTGACATGACTGAGTTTTGCAATGAAACCGAAAAAAAAAAAACAATAATATCAATGTTTGGTGCATCGTAGGTCAAGAAGCCAATATCTTCAAACAGCATGATCTGATAGCACCAAAAGGAGAGGGATGGATAGAGATAGAAGAGGAGAAAGAGGAACGAACGGAGACAATAAAGATGATAACAAAGAAGAAAGAATAACAACAAAAAAGAACGAGGAGGAAAAATAACAGTTAAGAGAGAGAGAGAGAGAGAGAGAGAGAGAGAGAGTATAATAAAAATTGAAGCAAAATATAGAAAAATGGAAAATAAGACAAAATTGAAAAAAATATTTCTAGATTATAATAAAAAGTAAGAGGCGTAAAATCGACGAGAAACGATTGTGCGCAATAGAAAGAAAAACTTCACATTTCATTTATTTGCTAGTAGGAGTACCCAACACAACCTGAATAAAAATAATATAACGGATTAATTTGCCCTGTCACTGCTTGGAAAATTAGAAGAAAAAAAAGCTAGTCCATAATATCGACAGTCATTTTGTGAGTATACCTCTTCAATATAAGCCGAAGCAAAATATACCACTCCTGTGCTGTTATAAATACAACAAACCCTCTCACTACTACTCCATGACATTTTTGGTTTTATTTTCATCTTTTTATCTTGTTCTCAAGGCAATTAGTTTCACCTTTCTCCCTTCTCTCCTCTTTGTATCTCCATCTGTTACTCCCACCATAATATTAGGTATCTACCACCTCCATCTCTTTCAAAAACTATTCTTCTCTTATTCCCGGCTTTTTTTCCTTCGGCAACAACGTCATCAAATTTCTGCTTGGCCGTAGTTTCGTATTTCGAATTTGTTGAATGCGTTTCAACTGGCGCAGTCCGTTTTGTTTTGAAGAAGCCAGAAAACAAAAAAAAATTACCAGAAATGATGGATCAAGGTAAGTCATAGTCTTGTTTAACTTACACACATAAATATATATAAATATATATATATATATATATATATATATATATATATATATATATATATATATAAGTTAGTTATATTGGAAAGTGAGCAACATTAGAAACGAAAGATAAAAACTGAAGTAGGCAAATTGCTAATAATGATTATTGGTAAGATCCTTACAATCCTTTGCAAAGTATAAAGTGCTTACTTTGTTTTCTGGAACAATGGAAACAAGCAAGTCAGTCTTTTACTGAAAGTGGGCGCTAAGTAGGGTATAAAAATATATCAGTGTGGAAAATTGTAATGAATTTGTGCTCCAATATATGAGGCAACAGATTAGAGGTGGCCACAAGCATTATAAATGAGGAAAAGGCATCTTTAGAGAAACTCTAATACAAAGAAAAAATTAATAAAAATCTGAACCTATTTACTTCACTAGTGAAAAATCTGATTTTAAAACCTTTGTGATATATATATATATATATATATATATATATATATATATATAGTCATCCACATACAGTACTGTTTCGCTGTTTCACAGCTCATCAGTGCGGCTAGACAGGCAACCACCTCAAGCCAGGATTGAAACCCGACTGTCTGTATGGCAGTCAAGGCTCCTAACCATTACGCTATTGGCGGCCGCTGAACGAGTAGTGAATTTAACGATGTTTTGACATCGTCCGAAATATATATATATATATAACTAATGATGTCTGTCTGCCTGTCTCCATATTTTCAAACTCTATCTCGTCCGAAACTACAAATCGCAGAACGGCGCTATGGACATCAAATGATTGGATTTTTTATGGACCGTTCTTTTGTGGGTCTTTAAATAGTTTCTAAGGAATCAAAAATGGTTAAAAATTGAAAATAAATCGTTAAAAATTTTGTACATTCATCTAAGTTTATTTTGATTTTTAATCAGTTCATATGCATGTCACGTTGGTACAGTGGTAACGTCACACGCTTTGAATGCTACCGTTTTGCTTTCGGTTTCGATTGTAGCTGATGGCACCTAAATATTTTTTTTTTTTACTTTTGAAATCACGACTCTATAAAAATATATACTATATCTGGACAAATAAAATATGTTTAAGCATATTTTACGAATTGGCTTACCGGGCGCCCCTCTTTCTCTCTCTCCCTCTTTCTCTCTCTCTCTGTCTGTCTGTCTGTCTGTCTGTCTCTCTCTCTCTCTCTATATATATATATATATGTGTGTGTGTGTGTGTGTGTGTGTCTGTGTGTCTGTGTGTCTGTGTTAGTTTAATTGGGAAGTAGGCAACACTAGAAACACCAAGAAAAGAAAGAAAAAATGAAGCAGACAAGTTGATGATAATGATTAATAAGATCCTTACAATCCTTTGTTAGGTATAGATTGCTTACATTGTTTTTCATGGACAACAGTTCAAATGTTGCGAGGGGCAATATAAATATGAGGAAAAGGCACCTTTGGAAAAACTTTAATACCAAAAAAGAATAAATAAAAATCAGAACTTATTTAATCCACTAGTGAAAAGTCTTTTTAAATTGAGGGATTGGTTCCGCAGAACCCAGAATCTTATGTGTAATGCCTAGGTATAAAACAGGAACTTCATACTCGTCTTCTCTGTGTTCTTTGAACTATTTTAGTCGAAATTCAGATCGATTCGTGTTCGTTTTATAATCAATAAACGCAGAAAACCATTTTGAAATATAACCTGTCTTGGGTTTTGTCACCCTAACCCTAACCTTAACCCTCACCCTAACCCTAACATTAACCCTTAACCTTACTCTAACCTTAAACCTTAACCTAACTCTAACCTTAACCCTTAACGTAACTCTAACCTTAACCCCTAACCTAACTCTAACCTTAACCCTTAACCTAACTATAACCTTAATCCTTAACCTAGCCCTAACCTTAACCCTTAACGTAACTCTAACCTTAACCCTTTACCTAATACTAGCCTTAACCTTAACCTAACTATAACCTTAACCCTTAACATAACTCTAACTTTAACCCTTAACCTAACCCTAACCTTAACCCTTGACCTAACTCTAACCTTAATCCTTAACCTAACCCTAAACTTAACCTTTAACCTAACTCCAACCTTAACCCTTAACCTAACCCTAACCTTAACCCTTTACGTAATTCTAACCTTAACCCTTAACGTAACTCTAACCTTAACCCTTTATATAACTCTAACCTTTACCTTTAACCTAACTCCAACCTTAACCCTTAACCCAACTCTAACCTTAACCATTTACCTAACTCTAACCTTAACCCTTAACCTATCTCTAACCTTAACCCTTAACGTAACTCTAACCTTAACCCTTAACCTAACTCTAACCTTAACCCTTAGCTAACCCTAACCTTAACCCTTTATGTAACTCTAACCTTAACCCTTAACCTAACTCTAACCTTAGATGAATATCCCTACTAGGACAAGTAAATTAATAACCCGAACAGAACAGTTTTTCCGACTGGTACTTGTGTATTATAATTGGATATCAAGAAAATACATATTAAGCAAAAACACTACTATATACTGACGTGCCATTTGAAAATAAATAAAAATTGTAAAAATTATGAAAAATGATCAATTGGAAGATTTGCTAAAACTATTTTTTCCAAAAAAGTCACCGTTATTATTGTATATTTTCGATCCAACAGCTTCCAATTTGAAATCACGAATATTAGCTGAAGACAAGGGATATGTCAGTTTGTCATATGGAGTTAGTCGCAATAGAAAAACCGATAAAACTGCATTGTTCGGTAAATTTTAATTTCTTGTAATTGTTTTTCTTCTCTTCATTAATTTTAAATTTTTACTAATTTCGACTTGACACGTAATTACGTAATAGTGTTTTTTTAAAACTTTAAATGAATTTTATATCTAACTAGCATTTCAGCCCGGCGTCGCCTGGGTGTTTGGAGGTGTATGTTGAATCAATTTGTGTAACTTTAACTCCTATTATGACCCCTGAACCTTTATTGTTTTGGGCTCAAATCAAGTTATTAAGTTAGATCCATGTTCAAGAAACCTATATCTAAAATCTCATGTGTTTTGACCCAAAATTGGCGAAGCAGTTAGATAGAGTTCTCAAAGTTATATATATATATATATATATATATATATATATATATATATATATATATATATATATATATATATATACTAGCATTTCAACCTGGCGTTGCCCGGGTATTTGGAGGTGTATGCTGAAAAAAGGTCAATTTTTTAAACTTTGACCCTTATTATGACCCCTTAATGTTTATTATTTTGGGCTCAAATCAAATTATTTAGTTAGATCCATGTCCAAGGGACCTATATCTAAAATTTCAAATGTTTAGATCCAAAATTGGCGGAGGAGTTTTGTAGAGTTCTCAAAGGTCAAATCGTTGAACTTTGACCCCTTAACAGCAAAATTTCTGGCCGAAAATGGATTACAAAGATTTTCCCAAATCTAAGTACCCTGTATATCAAATTTCGAGTCTGTAGACTAAAAATTGACAGAGTTATTGCGTAGGGAAATGTACACAGACTGACACACAGACAGACACACAGACATGTTCACTTTATAGATATACTAGCATGGGTGTCCGGCGTTGCCGGGGTGTTTTAAGATGTATGCTGAGCAAAAAAACAAGACAAAACAAAACAAAAAAACGGTCAATTTTTTAAACTTGACCCCTATTATGACCCCTTAAAATTTATTGTTTTGAACTCAAATCAAGTCATTAAGTTAGATCCATATCCAAGGAACCTATATCTAAAATTTAAAGTGTTTAGACCCCAAATTGTCGGAGGAGTTTGGTAGAGTTCTCAAAAGTCAAATCGTTGAACTTTGACTCCTTTATCGCCAAATTTCTGGCCGAAAACCGATCACATCGATTTTCCGAAATCTCAGTACCCTGTATATCAAATTTCGAGTCTATAGACTAAAAATTGACATAGTTATTGCGTAGGGAAATGTACACAGACAGACATACAGACAGACACACACACACACAAACACGTTCACTTTTCTAAATATGTAGATAGATATATAGACTAATAGATTATAGACTAGATAGATATATAGACTAATAGATTAAACAAAAATATATACGTATACATAAATATATATGGAAGCCAATTTTGTTTACTGTAAAGATTTTACGCAAATATTATGCAAGTATTGTTACGTGGTGGGTGGTATTTTTAGAAGTACCAAATATGTGCGTATGTTACGTGTTCTTATTTAGTGTTCATATGTCTTAAGATGTTTATGTTGTAAGAGATGGCATATTAGAGACATAACTAGGTATATATAAAGAGAGAGGCAGTTCTGTGTATATATATAATAGACTGTGTACATGTTACTACAAGAGAAACAATTCGATGAGAGGAGATTTATGAATATCTTGATAGATAGACTGAGAGATAGTGCGTTTGACATTTACATTTTGACAGTTGTGCATATAGTATAAACACGTTACCTTTCTCGTTGTAATGATGAACACAGAAGACGCAGATACACAACGATGATGACGTCCTTTATTTCATGACCGAGAGGAATTCAAAGTTTCTTTACATGGTTATTTCTAAAACCCTATCACTTCTAGAGGGTGTCTTGATTCTAACGGAGAATCGGTCTGAACCTCTGCTTCTCTCCGACTCTTCTCCAAGACTCCCAGACTGCATCTCAAAAACTCTACCTATATTGAGAACTCGTCACGTCATCGCATGATTAAATATGTGCTCATAGACCACGTTAGATGACATGCGTCATGTTGCCAAACTTGACATGACCCCGAGTTCAGTAACCTATTTTTCAAATAACAAAGTTCATTATTACATTCCTTTTCCATATACAGATATGCAATCTAAACAATTGCAATTCCTTATTTCAATAACATTCTGTATTTATTTTAATTCCAAATCTAGCTTCGCAAGTTCGAATCCTTGACTATCCTATTTCATATTTACATTTAACTAATTCCCTATTTTTTTACTTACATGAAAAGGGGAAAGCCCTTTTATCATGTAACATCATAAATTATGTAGAATATCTGTATGAATATAATTACACGTAATAGTTAACTCTAGATGATCATCCCATAAGAAAACCGAAAAAACTAATAGGGAATTAATTAAAATGAATGTTTAAAAAATATGCAAATTGGCTAGATCTTTTGCTAGTGAATGCATTTCCACAACCTATATATAAGAAAATTGTATTTTCTTTTTAAATAAATAGAAAGGAGGGTTTTTAATATGAATATCAATACACACAAAAGAAAAAACGAATTTATAGGATTATAGATAGATATAGATAGATAGATAGATTAAACAAAAATATATACGTATACAATTTTATGTTCACTGTAAGCTTTTTTGCAAGTAAAAATCAAGTAGAATATCTGCATGAATATAATTACATGTAATAGTTAACTAAAGATGACCATCCCATAAGAAAACCGAAAAAAATAATAGGGAATTAATTAAAATGAATGTTTAAAATAATATGCAAATTAGCTAGATCTTTTGCAGATGAATACAATTCATCGGCCCATATATAAGAAAATTGTATTTTTTTAAAAATAAATAGAAAAGAGACTCGCTTTTTTTCTGTTGTTCTTGGCTCTCGGACCGGGATCAAAGTGTAGTATCTGTCTGCAGATGCTGCACTTAAGATAATTTGTACCAGTCAATGGAGGGGAAACCCTTTATACAGGGACAATTATTATTTTTGGTAACCAGAGTTCCCCTCTTTTTGCCTAATTTACGGGAGATGGTTTTTACCCCACATCAAAAACGGCCTTGTGCCTAATTCGCTTTGGTGGGGAAGCAAATAAATACATTAAATAAATAGAAAAGAGGGGTTTTAATATGAGTATCAAACACACAAAAGAAAAACGAATTTATAGGAGTATAGATAGATTATAATGCACATATACAACACAATCACGTTTACACACCGGTTCGCATTAGATCACCGCAGTTAAGCAACTTAGAGCCTGATCAATGCTAAAATGGGTGACCATTTGGAGATTTAAGGTGCTCTATGTGCTCTCCGCGTATCTTGGACTTGTTTCCTGTCGTCCCGAACCACTCCTTGCCACTGGACTCAAGCAGTGGCGATTCAGTAAAGGTTAGGAATTGCACAACTCTTGCGTCATAATTTCACGCGCAGCTACCCTAACAGAAGGTTTCCATTGTTTTTCGAGACTGAACAGAGGCTTCCACTTCTATATAAAGCACAAGTACCGCACAATCTTTATGCTATGTTAAAAAATGTCAAAATATAATGTTACTTAATATTTTTTCTAGAATCACGATTGCAATTTTTATTAAAATCCTTTGCATAATTTCATTTCTAGAAAATGGTTAAAATTTAAGGCCTGGTAAGAAACTGGAATTCAGAGAATACCGTTCAACTGATATTTATGACGATGGGTCGAATTTAATGCCAATCTGAAATATTTTAATTTTCAAATGGGAGATTGTGCGCGTATTATGAACCCTAAAACACCGTAAAATATCCCAAATTATATGAAAATTGCAGAATATTTATTAATTAATATCTAATAATTGGTATTTAAATTTCTATACATATCTGAATTTTCATAAAAAGCTTTCATCCCTTATTTGCCCTTAAAACTAAATTAAATTAAGTATAGCTCATATTATCCATCCTTAAGCGTAGCAGCTGTGTTACAAAATTCATAATGATCGGTTCATTAGTTTAGGAGTTAATTCTATACATAAAACATATAAACATATGCAGATTTCTAACTGATAAGGACCGCTTACAAAAGCATTACACAATTTAAATATTTAAAAATTAATTTAAAAAATGCAAAAATGAGAAGTCCCAAAAACACAAAATATATAAATAAATAAAGTATTTAATAGTTAAATGTCTTACAATAGAATCATTATAATCACCACCACCACTACCATCGGTTTAGCGTCCGTTTTTCATTCTAGCATGTGTTGGGCGGCTTTTAGAAGTTGACTTCCAAACTAAACTTTATTTATCCTCGTTTCTCCCAAGTTCATTTTTTATCACTTCCTTCCGTGTTTTTTAGCATTTCCCAGTGAACTGCACCTGCTAATTTAACTGTTATACATCTACTAACGCCAAAACACTTCTATTTTTTCAAGGTGGCCATACCATCGATGTCTTCTTTTCTACACACGTTTCCTTATTCTGTCCAAATCTAATGTCCTTAAGTTACAGATGTAATTTTTTCTTTGAGACTAACGTTACATTTCTATCGTATAATTTTCATATCATGCAACGTATGTCCTCAACCCTGATTCGCCAGGTTTCACTTCTCAGCATCATCACTGTATGCAAACATGCCTGGTAAATTCTTTCATTGCCGGAAGTGGTAAACTTCTGCTGATTAGCAATGGCAAAACTTTCCTACACTTACTGGATTATTCGGACTACTGTTCCAGTTTTGAGTGTTATTTTCACAACATTTCGGTCGATGTAACTTACAGCCTTCTTTAAATATATCTTGTCAAATTCGGAAAAATTTCTGTCAAATTTAGAAATCTGTACGGAATTTCTAAAGGAAACCTTTATTTAATTCACGAAAATGGTGGCATGCTCTCATTCTGTGCCTTATTTGGGATGAATAAAGAGATAAAAACTAAGTATTATTATTAAAACAAATTAACTTCTAGATTTTACACTTTTTTCATTGCTGTATTGTCACGAAAAAGTAAGATTGTCATCGGCTCCTTGATTATGTTTATGACGTGTTAAATTACGATAAATTTAACATTTTTGTGCTATACATAAAACTAGCTGACCCGTGTCCCAGCGTTTCTCATGAAGTTAGATTGACTCATGAAAATCTATACCTAACCTTAACTATTTAATTATTTAACGCTAATGATGGTCTGGCGCAAACATCAAATGAAAAACAGTATCCTGAAAAGTAATAAAAACACACACGCATATTTGGGCTTCGTCCCCCCCTCTTCCACGTAACACATTAAAATTTTTTACTTTGTATTAATCTCTATATATTAAAAAGTGTCCTTCTGTGTGTGTGTGTGTGTGTGTGTGTGTGTGTGTGTTTGTGTGTGTGTGTGTGATTGTGTGTGCGTTTGTGTGTTTGCATGTGTGTGTGTGTGTGTGCGTAGAACAATTTCTACCGAACTACTTTGTCACTTTTTGGCCTACAGAGTAAAACTTGATATAAGGAGTTTCAGAACTGTGGAACAAAGTAAAAATAGCAGCTAGGGAGTCAATATTGAAAAATTAGAACTTGAAAAGCGTAAGATGTCTTGGGGTGTATCCTCTACGCATGCGAAAATATCGATTCATACCTTCATAATCAATGCATTGATTTTTAAAGTTTTGATATCCACGTATGTTTAGGCAAAATTGTATCGGATACTGCTGGATAGGTAAACGTGTCAGTTTCGATTCTAGTTGATGATGTCCAACTCATATATTTTTAAATTTTGAAATTACTACTGTATATTGATTACAATATAATAATCAATAAATACTTAGCTCTGTAATAATAAATACGGAATCTGAATAAATTAAAATATTATATTTAAGCATATTTTACGACCGGGCAACGCCGGGCGGCGTGGTAGTATATATTATAAAACTAGAAATAAAAGCTTTGCTGTCTATAGATGGCCGGTCCCAAAGTCAACCTTACCTAAATTTGTATGAGTGAATTAACAGGAAATAGTTAACATTAATAGCAACCTTAGAATTCACATTTCAGATTCCTCGATCAAAACTTACGAAGAATTCTTGATGAAATTATCTATTAAAATATGGATTACTGGAGTGCCATCAGTTATAATCGAAACCGAAACCAAAACTTATGAAGAATTCTTGATAAAGTTATTACCAGGCAACATGAATTTGAACAAATACATAAAATACATTCGTAACTGATAATACTAACACTTTCCTGGGAAACACCGGAACACGGTCAACTAGTTTTATTTATCGTATGGGTAACTTGTTATGCCCAAGATGGACAAAATCCAAGAAACTCACCAACAAAATCAAATGATTATTCGAACCGGGGAAACTCTGTTGTTTTTTTTAAATATCAGTTCTAAAACAACGGATTGGATGCATTTACACACCATAAAGATCAAGTTTTCTTTAAACTGTGAAAGTTCTTGGGTGTGCTTGTAACAAAGGCTATATCACGCCGCCTCACATGTTCGAACATGGACGCAGACTAATTCACGTACATATAATAATTCCGTATATGCTATTGTCAAATGCTAGCTAGAGAGAGTTAGTAAGGGAAGGTAATACTCCATTTACTTCGGTATTCTTTCCAGTCGTCCTGGACTTCACCTTGTTACTGGAATGAAGCAGTAGAGACTCCGGAAAGGTTTGCTCGGGATTGCGCAACCCTTGCTTCCCAATTACATGCGCAACACCCCTTTCAAGAAGGTCATGAATATTATTATTATAGTCAGATCATGCATTGCAGATCAAATAATAAATCCAACAATAGAAGATTTCACAAACACTGGCCGGGCTTAAGTTTTATTGCTATTAAATTTAGCCTGCCTTTTAATAACGAGATTTCTTTGAAAATGAGTCAATTTCCTTGGTTAATCATTATGAAAGTCACACGCATAGATAAAATAACAAGTGATTTGCGTTACATTTAAATTATACTAGTCTTGTTTTGTTGTCTGTGTTTTGAGGAATGAGGAATTATTGCTATTTTGTTTATTTTTTTCGGATTGTATTGGAATAGTTAAGTAAGAAATAACACACGAAATAAAAAAGGGCAAATGTTTATAAGAACGTCATTGATCTCATGCGTCCGTCGCTTATAAAATAGACAAGAGAATTAACCGAAGGGATATTAGCGCGGTTAACATGATGTCATGCAAATAATCAAAAACTAGTGGGACCCGTGGAAATTCCACAGGTGACTCATTTATATATAATATATTGATGTTGGCATTCTGTAGATGTTCAGTGTAAATGGAGATGCTCTGATATTATTGTAGTTTTTTTGATAAAACTGCAAAAGTATGTATCTAAGCGAGCACGAACGCCCGGCAAAACCCTGTCGTAAAGTACCCTAAAATATGATATTTTAATTCTTGCAGATCTCGTATATACTATAATAAAGTTAATGTTCTATCGATTTTTATATATTATGAAGTTGCGATTTCAAAAATAAAAATAATATATTCATATGACTTGGGTGCATTAGCTTGAATCGAAACCGAAAGAAAAACTTATGAAATACACACACACACACACACACACACACACACACACACACACACACACACACATATATATATATATATATATATATATATATATATATATATATATATATATGTAACCCCTCCGTGCAGCTCAGCTTAGGTGCATAGGCTCGTGATTGACATGCACCTGTAGCCGATACCTGTGGCGTCACCCGTGGTTTCGTCTAGTGGTATAATTCGTCTTCGGGTCGTCGTCGGTCTCCTTCCGGTTCTGCTTCAAATCAGCTTCCAACCGTCATCTGGGCTATCGGAGAAATATATTGCATTCACAACGGCGTTCCAATCAAAGAAAAAATCAAAACTTAATTGGTTAACACAGTCAAAACTTAATTGGTTAACACAGAATTGATTATTGTCTTTGATTTTACAATATAATAGTTACACGCTGCCTAGTCATGCAACTTAGGGGGCTGGCAGTTTTGTTTCCTTTACCAAGCTCTCCGTTCTTCATTTACCGTCAGTCCACGGGAAGGGATCAGCGAAAAAAGACACCAATTAGCCAAGTCTTTTGTTTTTATCAAATCAGTAATTCCTCCGTCCACCTTTTTGGAGTTATTATTTCTTTCTTTCCTTTCCTCTCCCTCTCTCTCTCTCTCTGTTTCCCTGATTTTTACTCCTCCTTGCGGCTTTATCTATCCCCATTTTTAACCCTCATTGCACTGTGGTGTTCCTTATTAGGAGCTATTAGTCACTCCCAGGTCGACAATGCCTGGCGGCGACCCCTCACCCCCGATTCCCACCCCAAGCTGTCAGCTTAAGAATCTGGATTTCTTCATATCGCTCAACAGAGGGCCCAAAACAACCTTTTCGTTGTTAACGGATTTCCAACAATAAGATAAGAACAATTATTTGTTTTTTTTCTCTCTCTGACAAAATCCCATCAAACCATCATCATCATTAGAATTCAGCCGTGCGAATTTCTCTGAATTCGTGTCGACTAGCAAGGTCACTCGGCATCGCTCGGTCCGCATCATGTCATATATATATATATATATATATATATATATATATATATATATATATATATATATATATATATATATATATATAACTTTAGTTCCCTCAGGAATAATCGAAACCGGAACCAAGAATTCTTGATAAAATTATTTATGAAAAAAAAAAAAAAAAATAGATGACTTAAATGCCATCAGCTATAATCGAAACCGAAATCAAAATTTATGAAGAATACTTGGTAAAATTATTTATGACAAGAAATGGAAGTACATCACAACTAAACGACCCGGACGTAAGCGTGACACAGAAAATAACATACACATTCTCGTATTAATATATAGATACGTGGAAAAGTGGCGCTCATGACAACTTTCTTGCAAGTATCCATACAATTTTTGATGCCTGCTAAAACCGATTTTTGTCGACATCTTCTGATTGCTTACGCAAGCGGCCGACAGATACTGAATGTAAACGACGCGGCTTCAAAATCAAGGTAGGTAAAATTAGAGTGAAAAACCCCAATAACATTGTTTTGCATTTTTCTGTTAGAATTAATCCTAATGATTAGTATAAAAACTACTAGCGGGACCTGTGGAAATTCCACAACGGACTCTTTCATATGTAATATATTGATGTTGGGATTCTCTAGATGTCCAGCATAAATGGAGACGCTCTGATATTATTGTAGCTCTTTTGTTAAAACTGCAAAAGTATTTATCTAAAATAGCAGGGACGCCCAGCGTAACCAGGTTGTGAAGTACGCTTAAATATATTTAAATTCATGCAAATTTCGTATATATAATTATAGAGTGAATTTTCTATCGATTTTTATCTTGTACATAATAAAAGAGGCGCAATTTTCCCCTCTGGGCGAAACTGCCGTAGGTCCACAACAACAGATAGCACATAAAAAATATTACGCCATTAGCCATTACATTATCTAACTATAGAACGCAATTGCATACACATTATTTCGTAATATTAAAATATTATATTTATTCCGAGGAGCACCATGATGATCATCGTCCTAATCTACAGAGAAAGTAGCTCAAATTTCACTCCCACTATACCAAGTCCTCTTACAGCACTATTCTACACCGAGTGCATTTATACTTTTTCGTACTTTCCTGGGTGTAGCCGTCATTAACTGATTACAGATTTCCTACCCAATTTCATATTCTTACCCGTACATCCTACATAAATAATGATTTCTCCCGTCATTAAATCCGGTCCAGCTGATTGGCTGAGAAGTATGCATTCTATAATACCCCTATTCGGTTATTCCACCATTAAACAAACAGTTATCAACTATAAAACAGACCACTATTTATGTATGTACAAACTATTCTTACGTTTTATTTATATAAATCAAGGAATTATCCCGCTTAGAAACTCTTAGGTTTAATTGTTTATTTGTGAAAATATTACACTCCAAAAATAAATCATTGATGCTGCTATTATATTTATTCAGCATCAACGGACACCCGAAATCATAAACAGCAACGCGAAACTACTTCTGGTTCTAGGCACTCGGAGGGAGGAACAGTTAATAATAGAGAGATACAGAGTGTGGGAGATACGGTAAAAGATAGAAATAAGCCGTGCTACAGTATTATTTAAGTCAACCACGCGAATAAGTGTTAATTCAAAACCGATTAAAGCGACAAATAAATAAAAGTTCTTTCTTTTTCATCGAAACTACAGTACTGCCGATTTAAACTCCTTGGTATATATTGTAGAGAAGTAAAATAAAACCAACAACAGCAAAAACATAAATAAATAATTAAATAAATGTTACCATTGGAAAAGAAATATATAAAGTAGTGGTTATGAACTAACATTATCATGCTAATTTTTTTTAAATAGTTTAAACATGTTAAATTAAAGTTTTACAACAAATAAAATTGTTAGGTGAAAGTACAGGATAGTTACAAAACGCCTGACTGTTCGGTAACATAAGTGCACGCAACTGAATATACCATGCTTTTTTCTCTTACAATTAAAAATCATTGTGAATTTATTCAAGCGGTCCTTTATCTCGCTAAGTCAATCCACCCCCACCCAAATATGATAAAATCTATTTTTGTAAGGAGGAAAGGACCGTTTGAATGAATTCACAATTATTTAACTTTGTAATTGAAACAAAAAAATATTTTTAGTAGCGTCGTAACTATTCTGTACTTTCACCTAACTAGTCAGTAAACGCAAATAAATTGTAAAACTTGAATTTTCTGTCCTTAAAACCACACGAATTTATTTAGTTATAAAACTCCTTGGGATATATTGCAATGCAGTCAAAAATAAAAATAAAAAAAACAATAAATAAATATGTTTTTGTTTATTAATTTGTTAAATGAAAGATTAGTTACTGCCAGTTCTATAACATAAGTGCGCGCAACAGAAAATTGCGAATTTATTCAAACGGTCCTTCAATTTAGTAGAACGTTATAATTGAAAACTGATTCACGGCGATAACAGTCATAACAAACATTTTTTTTTAATTTTACTTTTTTATAATCGATGAGAATAACGTGATAACAGAAAAATGTAAATTGTGGAAATTACAGGGGGGGCACTTTCATAAACATCCACCGAATCTCTTAATAAAAGAGAGCCGTAGTAGCCCCCTACATCAATGTGGCACCGAACATAGCTTAGGGTTATTAGGCATAACAAATAAAATATACATATATATTTTACAATTTCGAAATCATAAAAACTATTTATTTTTTATATAAAAATCCTTTGTACACTCAAAGCCTGAATTATGTCCAAATAAATTATCATTTTCATTACTTTTCATTTAGTTTGTATTACGCCAGTTTTGAATTTTTTTTACTTTCTTTATCTGTCAAATAATGTATGCCGATAAAGTGCACATTTCCCCTTACATTACGTTTTTTTTTTTTTAACCTTAGCACCAACTAGAGTATTTCCTTAAACTGTCGCCTTCTATAGGTTTTAGACTATGCTGAATAATACAATCTATTTAAAATTTGACGGAAACAAGTAGTTTTCGAGATATAATGACATGCATTATACACTGTAAATCACTATTCTACGCACGCGTGATAAAAAAGTTCTCTCTGCCTGAGACTGCCCCCCCCATTTTATCTTTTTATAGTCTTTGCGAGTGGGTACGCTGAAAACATATATCAAGGTTGAACTTGGGGCAAATACTTGGACAGTCCAACCCCTCATAAAATGAAGTGTTTTCCGAGATCTGTTCTTAACATTAGGACATTGGGGATTTCTTTTTCTTACATTACATGAAAAAATTACTTGGTAATAAAATAAATAGTTGGGAGTTGGAATGTAATAATGTTATTCTTTTATATGTGTTCTGTTGTTATATTTAACAAACATTTAGCGTTTAAACAAAAAGATTAGTGTATTCATATTTTGCGGACTGTTATCCTCATCCTCATTTCATCCAACTTATCTTCTGGCCTTTTTAAGGTGATTACCGCGAGGGGATAGGAATGTTGAGCTTTGCAACTGTACCTTTTTTTTTATTACATTTTCACCCTAAACAAGGCAAATTGCCACTTTGCTGTAGGGGGCTACTATCAGGAGCAAAAACTACTGGGGTACTATATAAGGATTTGGGCAGCAAGATGTCGGTTCACGTTACACTTGAACTTCTGCATGTCAGTACAGTTGGGGAAGCAGGGACCTGGAATGGAATTCCAGAGTTTAGCGGTTCTGGGGTAGAAACTACTGGAGTAGAAAGATCTTTTACATCTAGGGATCTCTACTGTGTGGGGGTGGGATTTAGCAGGCTGTCGCGTTTGTCGAGGGTGTTTACGCCGTGAGGGTACAAGTGCTTGCAGTTCGTCAGAGCATTCACTATTGAAATACTTGTAGAACAGGCAGAGGGATGCAACGTTTCGTCGATGAAACAGAGGCTGAAGCTTAGATGCCAGTTCAGGGCCTATCAGATTGGCGACTCTCTTTTGAACCTTGTCTAGGAGCGAGAGACTAGTAGCAGATGCACCAGCCCAAATATGACAGCAATACTCCATAATGGGCGAATGGTGGCCTTATAGAGATACAGGATACTTTCGGGTGTTAGTAGTTTTCAAGCAGGGTAGAGAGAGCCTACCTTCTCGCAGCGGCCCTGGCAATGCTCTCAATGTAATTGTTCCAACTCATGTTTCCTATGAACGTTAGGCCAAGGAGTTTGAAAGATGTACCCTCAGATAGTTAATCCAATGAAACCCGGCGTAATTATTAAAGAGTGCTCAATGGAGGACAGGGCTGGTATATAGTCTGTTTATTATACAAAGACTATTCGTTACATATGTGCATACATGTTTCAGTTGAATCTTTATTCAAGTAGACCACTTCATCAGACCAAAAAGAGGAGCGATATTGAAAAGCGAGTCAAGATTATATTCGTTTTTATAAGATATTCGGGTGTGGTTTACGTTTTGGAAGGAAGTGTAGTGTATACTTTGTGAATGTGAGTAGAAGAGGTTTGGGAGGTGTGAAGGAAGGTTGAAGGAAGAGTAAAGAGGTACGATCGTACAATCTCATTTGGTTAAGCTGAATCATTTTACCTTGATGATTGTTTAATAACCTAAGATTTCGTTTTGGTCTGAAGTAATATTATACGCTCATCGGTATTAACTTCCCTATCTTTGGTTTTTATGGTTGTTTTCTTTTCTGTCAACGTCTACATTATCTATCTATTTTATTGTTAAGCTCTGTTTGTTTTGTTTATTCCTCGCTTTTTTTAGCCGTTCTCGTTTTAAAATTATTTATTTGTTTATTTATAAGATATATGTCAATATGGTTTAATTAACAGCCAGTAAATAGAGATACAAGTCTATTTATATGATTTAAATAATGATGGTATACAGGGAGTTATATTTTCCTCCCTGCCACGGTGTCTGAAGTAATCAAAGTGGCAAAGGTTTTCATATCTATATATAAACTTAGTTTTGATAGTTGTCATTCTTTCATTTGGGTTGTTTATCTTCTCCTTAATACTAAAGTATAAATATATTTTAAGTTTATATGCTCCGTAATAGAGAAGAATTTTCCAGGCGATATACATGCAAACAGACAAATAATAGCATATATTTGTCTATACTGGTGCAGTTTTCGGATCCCAAACCCATCTAGTTAGAGTAAATAGGTTTTTCTTTTTTTTTTGGGGGGGGGGGTGTCAAATTTGCGGTGTATAGGAACTACTTTGTATCCTTTCAACTATTTCCTTAGTTCATTTATTAATTAATTTAGAAATTGGGAGTAATCGATTATAATTTTAGTACAAGGTGACCCCCCCACCAAAAATAAAAAAAAAACAGAGGACATCCAATTGTTTTTTCTGAGCATTTTACAGTCAACGGAGAAAAGAAGGCCAAAGACCCTAGTGTTTTGATGTGATGTTTTGACTATAATAAACTAGTTATGACCAAAGTTTCATTTCATTCGGACAAAACACTAAGAAACGGGACCTAATTAGAGTTGGGGCCCGTTTTTGGGGTAACCCTGTATTACTGGTATAAGGGGATCGCTATTCGTTTTTTTTTTTTACATCTTATTTAAGGTGTAACCGCCAAAATGTTTGCAACTTATAGCGGATTCTACTTTAACGATTAATAATTTTCACGGCCTTTAAAACTAATAATTTCATGTCTCTCCGCTAAACATAGGTAACAAGGTGAAGTTAATGAACTACATGTTTTTGCTTTGCTAAGTATTTTCCATTCGACTAAATATGTTTTGTTTGCCTCGATTATCTTCCAATAGTGTACCGAGAGCGATGTGAAAACTTAGGCCGATAAACAACCGCCAAGTTAAAATAATAATAATACTCCTCCGCTGAAATAATAACACTCTCCTGCTAGTACGGATGTTATATATTGAAGGGTGCAGCTCCGGTAATAAGTGAAACAAAGTAACTAAGATTGAAAATAATATTTATTGAAAGAGAATGCTGGTATTGAACGAAGTGATCAAAAGTTCAAAAGAATACATATTGCTATTTAGATGAGGATTTTCCATTATATTAAAACTAGTAAGGTCAGAGAGGTAGAATCGGACAGTGTAAATTAAGGAATGTCTTTGTGTTGCCAAAAACGTGCTGGAGTCATATGTAATATGCACAATCCCCGTGAAAAAAACATTCACATGTTTGAGCACGTTCTGACGTCACAAGGAAAGATAGTTTCAATATATTCAGTTAAGTTAGGCTTCGAAATCAGTTCATCAGTGGAATGGAAAATTAGTATGCAAAATTTGTTAGCTATTTTTATTCACTCATGATAATACTGCGATAAAATTAAAAACAACATAAATGATAACAAATGATAATAATGATAAAATAATAATAGATAATAATATTAATGCTAATAATAATACTAATAACAAAATAACATTAATCTATAAATATAAAAGCGAAAATGTATGTATGTATGTATGTATGTATGTATGTATGTATGTATGTGTGTTCGCTTTTTCTGTATGTCTACAAAAGGCTTTTTCCAGAGAAGCGGTCACTCGCCTAACAACTTTTTAAAACTTTTATATCACATATAAATCTTAATATCTCACAGTTAACAACGAAGCTCGCCTGTCTATTTAATTTGCTCGACTTTGGGAAGATAAATATTCAACATTTGTCGCTCGCCGCATGTGGGTTAGTCTTTTTCCTATAACATCTTGGAAAGCGTTCCCGCAGTAAATGAAATACTATCCCGCAGTAAAACTTGACCTCATTAACTCATTAAAACGGGTACCTGCCAAATCCAAGTAATTAAATAAATTCAAACGTGTTTCCGTTAGCATCTCGCGGTGGGGCAATGGTTAACGTCGCACGTTTTTTTTTCACACTTTAATTTACAACTTTGCCTCAAGGGTTCGGGTTCGATCCTCATACTTACTTTTTTTACCCCCCCCCCCTCGGAGTTTCCACACACACCTCCAAACACCCGGGCAACGCCGGGTATCCCTCGCTAGTTATAATGAAAAAGAAAAAAAATGATAATAAAACATGTACATAATAACAACTGTGTTTATCATATTAATGAAAGTCATCATTAGTGAAAAATTGTAAATTGATAATCAGGATGAAGAAGTAGAAATGATAAATAATTAAAATATAAAATAGTCAAGCCGTAGAGTCATCGTGAAAGTTTATATATTTGAAAAGTAATGCAAGATAGAAAATCAACAAGAAGTTCATATATACATATAATAACAAAATAAAAGATGAAATAGAATAATAACAAGGGCTATGACAAAAGAATAGTCTTATCATTGTTTTGACTATTGAGTTATCCTACACAGTTAGACAACCAAGAACCTCATCACTATATAAAAACATATAAGATATTAATTGATATATACTCGAGAGTCAAAATAATGAAAAAATATTCTGTTATCATAGCCCTATAATACCTATGGGAGCAAAATAGTGGTGAAAAACTATAAAATAAGTAACAATAAAAACTTGATGTACGCATTGCTAAAGGATTTAAATATAAATCATAAATAATAAAAATACCTTTGTATTTCCATAAGAGTAGAATTAAAACTAAAATCTTAAAATTTATAAAAATGATACTAAATTAAAGTGATAGTTTAAAAATTTATGGTAACAAGCAGATAAAAATTATAGTAGAAATTGATAGTCGGGAAATCATTGGATATAAAAAACAATAAAGCTAAGGGTAGACGGTTTATACTTTAATAAAAAAGATAGAAGACAGGAGATAACATATATGATGGTTAGAGTCTTAAATGAAGATTGGGTAAAAATGTGCGTCTTTAGGGTTGATTTGCAATCTATTTATATAATTATAAATGAGAAAGAAGGCTATAAAAAAGCATATAAAAGAATAAGTAAGGCATGTATCAAAGTCAACCCTGCTTATTGAATGTAAAAAAACCCACACAATTTGACCCACTAAACAGTTTATAGTAATGTAAGGTAAAAATAGCTTGAACAACTTTTATAAAAGGATATTAAAATGGCTAAGAAGGTGGGATCTGTAGTATCCGCAGTTAATTGAGGTTTCGTTTTTATTTAGGAGTTTATCTCTATCCTTGAACCTGGTAATAAATAGCTTCCGCTCAAACACAGGTAACAATGTGAGTTGAGAGATTTGCAGGTGCTTTCTTTCATATATTCTATTTCACAACTTGTGTTAGGTTTTGCTCTTTTAAATTCATATAGTATGTGGCGAGTGATGTTCTGTTTTTATATTTGAGATTATTGAAAGAATACTTATGACCGGAAAATCTCTCTTTGAAGGTGTTACTAATCATGCCAATATAATATTTATTAATATTTAGGTTTTCCTTAGTAGTCATAGTTGCTTTGTATACTACGGATGTGATCAAACAATTGAGTTCAAGTAGGCATTCAGGCTTGTATAAACAATTATACGATCTAATATGTTTGATTTCAGATATATTTGGTTCTTTGTTAATATTTAATATTTTTCTATTATGTTTTTAATATCTTTTTAAGATTATCATGCTGAAGAGTGTGTTAACAACCGTGGCACTAAAATATAGTGACACACCGCTTTCTTAATTCTCTCTTTTAGTCCTTACATTCTATGAGAAACGTTTCTGACAAAGGGAAATAATTGCTTTTTTCTGGGTCGGAATCCATCCGTGTAACATTTACCTTTGTAACATTTACCTTTGTAACACTTAGCTTTGTAACACTTAGCTTTGTAACACTTAGCTTTGTAACACTTAGCTTTTGCTAGTTTTTGATCTTGAAGTAGTATTTTTAAAGCTCCTTACATCAAATGGCTTAATACTTTGTCTTGAGTGATTTCTATAAAATGATGTCAAATACTAATTATAAAACATCTTTCTACCTCAAAATAAAAGTATCTAAATTTTCACAAAAAAAAAAAAAAAAAAAAAAATCACCCTCGTTGGGAAATAAGACCGTGATTATTCATAGCGTATTTGAAAATAACACGCACATATATTTTGAATATTTTTATGCCTAAGATTACGGTGGTGGGGCGTTCCAAATATAATGTATTTTTTATTCCGACTGAATGGATAATTGCAAATTACATTGTTATGTTATGTCTGAACGTATGTATTCATGACATGAAAGTTTCATCGCTCTGTTGCAGATAGTGACGGTGTGAGACTCTAAAAAAGCCACCTCTGTTCTGGATATATGACAGAAGCAGAGATGGGCCGTCTAATTTCTCCATGTAGAAAAGACGATCAACATTCACCATCGCCTGTTGGACGTTTACGAAGCCGATGGAATTGATTTCAACACATTTAAGAGTTTGTCGACTAAGATTGGCGACAGGGATGTGAGTTACAACGCACACACCGAACTTTTACGACCGCGGCATCAAAAGAGGCCGGCAAAAGTGCATTGAGAATTGTGGTGACTATGTATAAAAATAAATTATGGAGTACAAAAGACCACTCGATTTTATGCTACTACTACTGTCTTCGTAGCTCGACAACGTTTTAGTTTTTGAGTTAAAATTAGTTCCTATTGGAACGACCCTATTATGTACATAAAATTATTTTTGTTGTGTATTCATGAACATGCCTGTTTTTTTAATCAATTTTCTTTTTTTTTTATTTCTTTATAGATCAGGTCGCTAAATCAAAAAAATCGCGTGGTAACTTGCCTCGAGAGGCGGTCAATTATTTCATGGCGTGGCTTTACGAGAACCGTTTTCGGGCATACCCATGTGAAGAAACCAAGAAACGAATGGCACGAGACACGGGCCTCACCCTACAGCAGGTCAACAACTGGTATATCAACGCCCGCCGGCGCATCCTCCCTTCCCTCATTTCTAAAGAGGGCAAAGAACCACGTGACTACCGAATCACGCGCAAGAGAATCAACACTGCAACGATGATTGTACCAAACGATCGGGCACATCATACCAATTTGTCGACAGATTTTATCGCTCCACTAGCACAGTCCAGAAGTCACTGTTTGAATTTCACCTCACTCTCCCCAACGGACCCAAAAAACAACGCGTCAATACCTTCATTGCTTAGCAATAACACTTACGCATGTTCGTGCGTGGCACCTGTATCTCCCATACCCCAGGCTGCAGGTCCGTCTACCATGCCTCAATTTGGGCGACATATTTACAACCACGCGGAGTATTTATTTGATTCGTCGTCAAATAACCACGCCATGTCGTCTATTAATAAATCAATTACTGATACAGAGGCCTTTCGCTTGACAAAGTTCTCATGCGGTGTATTGACCAATAATTATGTCACTCAACCCCAACCAGAGCCTTCATTAAACCTCCATGACACTTCGTTGTATGGTTATTATAATCTTAAGTCCAATAACAACGGTGAACTAGGTGACATTTTACCACAAGTCGAAAATCTTGTCAATACGACATGCGGAAGCACAGATGAAAATTTTCGAACACTCGAGTTTAATATGATCTAAAAAATAAAATTAAGAGGAAGTATAGAGTGTATTGCCACAAAACACTTTCTTTTACAAGTATGTCAACAATTATCAAGACTCAAAGGCCACTCAAGCATAAGACTACATTGTTACATTTTCACTTCACGATAACTGTATAAACCTTTATACATCCGTGACGTTACATCGTTGTTGTCGCCGGAGCAGGTTCTTTTTTTATCTTACTCAGTTACGAAGGTTTTTTTTATAAAACGATGTACAAAGACAGTCACAGAAAAACTTCAAACAGATTATTTGTATACACATGAAGGAAAGCAAACAGAAAGAAAGAAAGAGACACAGATAGATAGACAGATAAACAGATAGATAGGTTGCCTAGCTACAGTCAGTCACACTATGCGCACTACCATTCTTCCCGATTTGGGACAACACTCAGACACGTTTATTCTGTTCGAAGTCCGTGTCTTACTTTGGACAACACGAATTCACCAATCAACCATGATACTTCGACTATAAATAAAACCGTCTCACAAAGTCCTCGTACGCTGTATTGTCCAATGACTTTGTCTCTTAACCCCAACCAGAGCTTTCAGCGAAATTTCATGACACTTCGCTGCAATGGAATGTAATGTAATGCAATACCCAATAATGATTGTGAACTGGGCAACATTTGACCACATGTTGAAAATCTTTTTTTTTTTTTTTTTTACACAGTGATCACCACTTATCAAGGCCCGGAAGCCACTCAGGGATAAGGGTTATTGCAAGTACATTACGTTAGTGAGGAGATTTGATGAAGTGTTTAATTAGGGGGGGGGCGGTTCATTAGGAATTTGTTAACATTAGACTTGAAGACATCCAAGTTGTAGTCCGGAGGGAAGCAGGCAGACGGAACAGAGTTCCACAGGCGTGCAGTTCTAAGAAAGAAGCTTTGTTCATGAAATCCGCGTTTTGATTTAGGCACAGATATAGAGTGGGGGAAATTTTTCACAGTGGATTCAGCTAGACGGGTGTTTTTCGTGAAAGATTGGTGAGGGGGACCAGGGATTGGAGTTCAGACGAGCACCTGCCATGAAAATAACGATAAAACAAGGATAGGCTCGCAACGTCTCTTCTGTGGGAGAGGGGTTGCAGGGTAGAGAAAAGGGCATCCCCCACTAAACCACGAAGTCTATTTTGTACTCTGTCAAGGCATGATAGGCTGTTTTTGGCAGCTCCTGCCCAGATATGGCAACAGTATTCCATCCTTGGCCGTACTTGGCTTTTATATAGATAGAGAATTGCATCAGTAGTGAGATATCTTTTTCGCTCTTGAAAATTTTCGAATTCTAGAGTTTTAGATGATCTAAAAAATATAACTGGGCAAAAGTAACCAGCGTATTCCTACATAATTTTATATGAGGAGAGCAGAAAGTGAACCATGGGTTTACTTTCTGCAGCGTCAACACTCACGCTTTCGCTTATTTTGGCCCTGTTTTATGGAAATAATCCCACACAAAGTATGAGACCACTTAATGTAAGAAGCTAAAAAGTAAATAAATTCTTCTTAACTGTCCAATATCTAGCCAAAAATAAGTTTAGATTGATAAATTCCGATCCAGAAAGCAACAATTTTCTCCCTTTGTCAGAAACATCGCTTATAGTAAATGAGGACTAAAGGACAAAATAAGGGAAGCTGCTAAAAGGAAACCTAAGATTAACTTTCTGCCCCTCTTTAAAATTTCAGCATTCACATTCCATGAGAGATGTTTCTGATAAAGGTGGAAGAATTGCTGTTTTTGTGTCGGAATCTATTTATGAAACATATACTATTGACTAAGTTTTGATTTTTAAGTAATATCTTTTAGCCCCTTATATCAGGTGGCTTCACGTTTTGTCTCGAGCGATTTTCATAAGAAATTTTATCACTCACTAAGGCCTAAAGCCCACTAGAAGATAAGAGTTAGTTATTACATTTTCTCTTTACCGATAAGTGTATACATTTTTATACACATGTGTTGTTATCGTAGATCCATTTTTTTTCGTCTATTGAGTAAGCCACTCGAACGCCGATATTTATAAAAAAGTTTCTTTTGTATAAAAAGAGAGACATACCAGTTGTCTACACATGAGAGAGAGAGAGAGAGAGAGAGAGAGAGAGAGAGAGAGAGAGAAACTATGGACAAAATAGTGTTATATACACCCTCTTATTGATACGTGTATAAATCACTATCAACTCAGAGAACCCAGATCAGACAGTTAGAGAGGAGAAAAGTGATTAATATGAACGTAGTCAGATGTGGGCCACTTTGTCAGTCACTTGCAAATTAAAATAATTAAATTTTCTTCAAATTCAAAAAATGTTAGGAAAAATGTTTGTTAACAATTGAGATCCCAGTCATTAATTCATAAGTGATACCTTATTGAATTTTTAGAATGGTCTTTAGAAGGAACATCATGTTCATATAATGTAGGTCATTGATTTCAAGCCATAGGCAAAATCGTGTTATATACGCATCTTAAACTATTATGCATCCGTGACCTCGTCGTGAACCAAAGTCTTTAGTGAACCTGTCTTTAGATACAATTAATGCGACTTAGACTTTGTTGAACACATTCTCGTGGACACAACTTCATAGCAAATTCATTTTTTTCGAACAATAAATGTCATTTGAATTCTATATTGTCGTATATTTTCATTTATTGATGCGTGTCTGAACCATTATACACTCGTATCCTCATTGGGAACCTATGTCCTTGATCATTTGTAGGTAAAACTGTAGGACACTGATGTTAGTTTATAAGAAAATTTTATTTAAAAAGAGAGGCAGTCACATGAAACATAAGAGCGGCAGGTCATTTGTGAAAGTGCGAAAGAGAAAGAATGATAGACAGATTGCTTGTCTTGTTACACCTAGTTACATTGTATGCAAACGCCCTCAGTCTCACTGAGGCTCCTTGAGGAATAATTACGTGTTCTGTTCGCTTGCATAAGTTTTCATCAAAAATAAATAATACATAATAATAATAATAATAATAATAATAATAATAATAATAATAATAATAATAATAAAAAATAAATAATAAATAAATAAACAATTAAATAAAACAAATAGGTCATTTGTGAACGCGTGAGAGATAGAGGCGGATACATAGACATATAGCTCGTCTCGCTGCAGCCAGCTTAACTATGCAAGTTGCACACCCTATTGAGGACAGCATTAAGAAGCGGCTTTTCCTCTTAACATCTCACAAGCCAAAGAGATAGAATATCTTTACTCGTTAATCACGTGGTTTCGGGACTTTTGTCTGGTGTCACCTGTATTGCTGCAAAGTGTCACACAAACTTTTCCACTCAAATACGATCCTCGCTAAGACGAAATCGGCATAAAAATCTAGTGAGTTTTGATCTCTTTTCTTACCTTCAACCACTTTCTCACAGACAAGACTTTACTAGTCTTTCTCTACTCCACAATTATTTTCATGATAATTCAGTACCGAATGGTATTTTATTTGGAATCCTTTGAGATGGGGATTCATAATTATTGTATTGATTTTTTACGGACTGTTATCCTTATAGTTGTTGTTATTTCACCACGTTTTTGGGCCCGATAATGGGAGACCCGATAAAAATACAAAATCGGATTTATAAGACTATAAGATCCAATTTTTATCACCCTTCGGGGCCCGTGACGCAATGACGCAATGACTCTCTACGGTTCCAAGTGAACATTGTCTGAAGATAGTAGTTTCAATTCTATCCAAAGCAGGCCAGAGGATTAGTTGAAAAAAAAAACCCCCCAAAAAACGTGGTGAAACAACACTTATGAAGATGAGGCTAAAGGTGTGCAAAAATCAATAAAGTTTTGGTTGATATAACGCCCTTCCCTCTCCAGGTTTGTCTTATCAAACTCTGATTTTTTTCTGTCGAAGTTGGGTTTGTTGGTTGTTTTTGTTTTACGGCATATCAACCCTTTTCAGGTTATTTAATGCCGAATCCAGTGATTTTGAAGAAATTTTTTTTAATAGAATATATTTGTTTTTTCAAGTCGGTTTCTATTTAATTCATAGTTGGGACCTTAACAAGTACTACCACTCTGGGTCAGAGTGGACCTGGGAGCAATGGCAATAAAAGAGTGGCTCCACACTCCCCAAAGCCTGCAAGCTGGGGCCTCGATATTGGATATAGTTTAAGATCATATCCAGAACTCGAAGTTGGGAATCTACAGTTGTAAATGTTACGCTGTTCTGGATGTTGGTGGTTCGATCCTCAGTACGGGTGGCACTTAAAATCCAATTTTTAATTATGTAGTACTTATGCCAGTCGTGGCTCACAGAACGACAGCATGCGAGCCCTGTGGATTAAATAAAAGCTTCCGTTCGAAATTCTGTGAGGAATTCCAAGTTTGGGAGAAAAAATCCCGAATTCGACAAAAGCTGAAGAAGGTCAGAGATTACATCGGCCGAAACGTTGTGAAAATAACACCCAAGATGAGAAAAGTAGTCCGAAGAATCTAAATATTACGAATAACTCACCATCATCTAAAAAAATCTACAAATATAAAATAATTATTCAAATACATTTTACTGCCATCTCGAATGTCTCTCATTTTATTAGTTGCAGAATAAAATATTCTGATAACCGTGTCGACTTTTTATACAGAAAAAAAATCATGGTATCGTTGGAATCGTCAGAGGGGTTTACGGACGAGCAGGTGCCGAACGAAAGTTTCGTCTTTTTTCACTTAAACGTTAGCTAATATATTCATTGAAAAATATTTTTTTTGTTAGTGTAAAGATAATTCAATGAAAAAATAATTAAAAATATTTTTCAATGAAATCTATATTATTTCTGTGATTACGAAGATAATTCAACGAAAAATTAATTTAAAATATTTTCCAACGAAAAATATATTATTTCTCTGATTACAAATACAACTCAATTAAAAAATTAATTAAAAATGTTTTCAATGAAAAATATATTATGAAAATATTTAAATATACTATAAAAATATATTATAAAAATATATAAAATATATTAAATAAATATATTAATAAATAAAAATATATTATAAAAATATATAAAATATATTAAATAAATATATTAATAAATAAAAATATATTATAAAAATATATAAAATATATTACTTTTGTGATTATGAAGATAATCCAGTGCCCACCAAAGGATGACAGTGTCCGATAATTGAAGATAGACGATTTAATTGAAATTTTAGGCGATTTGATTGTAGGGGGCCGACACTGGGTATAGTCAACAGTGACTGACAATGATCGATATATGCAGAGATAGCCAGTGCCTGCCAGTAATCGCCACCAAACGCCAGTGATCATCAGTACTCGCAATTGTACACAGTAAGTAAAATACCTTAACTAGAGGTAATAATTGTATTGATGCGTATATATAATGAAATAGTTTAACTATAAATGAATCGTACACAATATAAATTTTAGAAGCATCGTTTAAAAATGAATATGCAAATGAAGTATAACACAAACTCTGTATTATGACTTTCCTGTTTGTATACAGATTGAAACGATAAAATGTCGCCCGAGGAAAGACGGCATGATTCCATTTCTGTTTGATTAAAACTGATTTTCTGTTTTTTACAGTCGCGTGCAAGCGACTCTATAAGTCACTTCGTCGGTCGGCCCGTAACACTTTTGTGCTTGGCCTTTTTGGTTAAGATCAAAGGTCTGTTGTTAATAGATGCTGTTCTTAGCTTTTTAAACTTTTCTTGGCCTTTGGACCAAGATCAAAGTGTAGTATCTATTCTTACTACATGCTGAACTTATTGTGATATAAAATGGGGGATCAATTTTCTGTATTAATTTAATGTATAATGATCACCCACTTTACGACCAGTCAGTCTCAAAGCCATTCAAGTCATTCTCTAGATCATTCAAGTTGTTTTTGAAGGATTCCCGTTATTTTTTAAGCATTCAAGTCATTCTTAAGGTCATTCAATTCATTCTTAAGTTCATTAAAGTCATTCTAAGTCATTTACTTTTTATTTATTTAAGTCATTTTAGCCCATTTTTCGGTCATTTTAGTTTATCTTTAAGAATTTCATGTCAATCCTACATTCATGAGAGCATCGGCCTTGTTTATTGTTGAAGAGCATCTAATGGCTAGCCTATTATGTGCATATCCCAAGAGCAATAGGAGCCTTCTATCATGTCTGAAAGTGACACAATGTTAAACAAGCGAGATCGGAGATGCACTGCTGTACGACTCTTGCTCTCTATCGATCCAAGTTACGACAATAGGACTAGTGCCAGCACTCTCAAAATGAAATCCTCGACGGTTCAACGCTTGAGGGCACAGCTCAACGAAGTTTCCGGCCACGGTTATGATTTTTGGTGTTGTTTCAAGTGAGAGCCACATCATGTCACCTCATATCTTCGAAGTCGGCTTGAAAGTAAAAACAAAAGTGTAATTCGATGTGCTAAAGAGTGTGGTGATCCCCTGGTTGTTATATGATGAAATCTTTTCCTCTTAAAATACGAAGAAATTACAATTTCTTACACAAAAGAATATAATTAGCCAAGCATAATAATTGATAAATATAATATATAGTGAAAATATTTATTAATATAATTAAATATTATAATAAAATAATAATACTTGAAATAATATATAATATAAAATATAATACAAAATTAAATATTAATAATATATAAATTAAAATAATATATAAAATAATGTAAATAATATTACTTTAGTATTAGAAAGTGAAATATCCTTTTAAGCGTTTCTAGAGACTTTTAAAATATAACTGAGAAAAGTATTCTCTTTTCGTTGGTTCCAGAAGGTTCCAAAAAAACTAAGTGTTCTATATTATTGATTCTGGAACATTCTCCAGCGATTACTATAATAGACGTATATGCATTTGTAAAACCCAGTTATTGATTTGTACACCAAATAAAAGGAACGCAAACTTGGGGCGACCTTCTTACTAAAATCAATCAACTCCGGCCACTAACGGGAAACTTAAATAAATCTTTGTCGTAAATAAGCATACTGAACGTCAAGCCAAAATTAACCACTCTTCAAACAAACCACAACGGACAACATCTTGGTAAATATAAATTTTCATGAATATTTATATTGGCCAAAGTAAATATATCTGTGAATGTTATTTAAGTATTTCTAACTTATGATAATTGCTACAACCAACATTTATCTCCCTTAAATCATTTTATTTTACTGTAAAATAGTTTTCGTTACTCTTACTTCATTTATTTACAATATTTATGTAAAATAGTTTATTTACAATATTTATGTGAAATAGTTTATTTACAATATTTATGTAAAATAGTTTATTTACAATATTTATGTAAAATAGTTTATTTACAATATTTATGTAAAATAGTTTATTTACAATATTTATGTAAAATAGTTTATTTATAATACTTATGTAAAATAGTTTATTTACAATATTTATGTGAAATAGTTTATTTACAATATTTATGTGAAATAGTTTATTTACAATATTTATGTAAAATAGTTTATTTACAATATTTATATAAAATAGTTTATTTACAATATTCACATAAAATAGTTTATTTACAATATTTATGTAAAATAGTTTATTTACAATATTTATATAAAATAGTTTATTTACAATATTCATATAAAATAGTTTATTTACAATATTTATGTGAAATAGTTTATTTACAATATTTATGTAAAATAGTTTATTTACAATATTCATATAAAATAGTTTATTTACAATATTTATGTAAAATAGTTTATTTACAATATTCACATAAAATAGTTTATTTACAATATTTATATAAAATAGTTTATTTACAATATTCATATAAAATAGTTTATTTACAATATTTATGTGAAATAGTTTATTTACAATATTTATATAAAATAGTTTATTTACAATATTTATGTGAAATAGTTTATTTACAATATTTATGTAAAATAGTTTATTTACAATATTTATATAAAATAGTTTATTTACAATATTTATGTAAAATAGTTTATTTACAATATTCACATAAAATAGTTTATTTACAATATTTATATAAAATAGTTTATTTACAATATTTATGTAAAATAGTTCATTTACAATATTCATATAAAATAGTTTATTTACAATATTTATGTAAAATAGTTTATTTACAATATTTATGTAAAATAGTTTATTTACAATATTTATGTAAAATAGTTTATTTACAATATTTATGTAAAATAGTTTATTTACAATATTTATGTAAAATAGTTTATTTACAATATTTATGTAAAATAGTTTATTTACAATATTCATATAAAATAGTTTATTTACAATATTTATATAAAATAGTTTATTTACAATATTTATGTAAAATAGTTTTCGTTACTCTTACTTTCGTTTATTTACAATAAATTTATTTCCTTTTATAAACTCCATTCTTTGTTTTCTTTTCACTTTTTTATTTAATAATATATATATGTTGCAGGGAATACCTCTAGATACACAAAAACGTAACATCTGATGCAATCAAGTGGCCGCTGGCAAACCCCGACTCAGTCTTGGCTTCAGAAAGTGTGCTACGACTTTGTACTCTTCTCTCACTTGCCTCTCCTCTCCCGACCTGAATCCGCTGGACTACTTGGTTAGGCCATACGTTTCTATTCAGGATTCTGTTTGCTATTTGCCAAAACTGGTGGGTACCAAGCCGCTGCTCAGCTACTTTGGACGTGATGGACTGAGCATGCAACTCTCTTGCGTTATTTGTTACTTTCTTACCATGGTTGCTAGCAGTCTTGAAAGCGGCTTTAGTCATCTATTACGTTGGAAACAATGGAACAAGTGATTTATGTGCACAATGGCAGCAGCACATTCTGGAGAGAACCATGGCTGGCGGTTAGTTTTTTTGTTGGAAATTTTTCGAGGGCATGAAACGATCTATACTTACAATTAACCATTCCGTCAGGTCTGATACTATAGAAAACACATCCTTTTTAAACATGGAATGCAGAGGTAGATCTGATATAAATGTATGGAAGCTATCCCGATCAGCCATAGAGTATCGATATACTGTACGATGGAAAGGTACATCTGAGAACTTATTACATTTCATTTTTATCTTAACTGATACAACAGAGTGATCAGAAGATCCAGGTGGAGACAGAACGGAAGCTGAACACAGTTCAGGGCAAGTTGTGAGAAAAAGATCTAGGAGACTTGCATACTGGCCGTCAGTATCGGGCACACAGCTGGGTTCGTGAACAATCTGAATAAAGTCATAACTAATGGAGAAATCATGACAGAACCTCCCCTCATCATCGGTCTTGTTTGAGTGAGTTAACCATACCACACTGTGAACATTGTAGTCTCCACAGACATGAATATTAGCTGAAGGATAAGCAGATAGGACGTGATCAATTTTCTCAGATATGCTTTTAAAGATAGTGACTCCGCTGTTGTGGGGGAGATAGAGAGCAAATATAAACGCAAAGACTTTAAAGAGACCAACATAGCTGGCTAACTATAGGTTATCTTTGTTGAAACCGACTTTACTGACGTTGTTCCGATCTACTCACACACACACACATATATATAAAGATATATAAATATATATATATATATATATATATATATATATATATATATAGAGAGAGAGAGAGCGATAGATAGATAGATAGATAGATAGAAAGTACACATTGTTATGAATTATAGACGTATATATATGTATGACTGCATGATTGCATCGAACACATTCCTTTTATACTAAATTCAATTAAAGTAATTAATTTATACTTTTTGAAATTTATCTATAAACTTATTAAGAATTCTCATAAATGTTGATATGTGAAATGTCTTGTTGCTTTAAAAAAAATCATAGTTTTTATGTAAAGGCCGTTCAGTGCGTTTTGCTATATATTTAAGGGTTATATTAATTTATAGTCAGGCAACATTTTAATATGTTTCTGGTTCTAAATGCTTTTGTCTTCATTAATTTATGACAAGTAATAAAATAATTATTGCCACAAGGACATCCTTCTCCTTCTTCTTCTTCTTCATCTTCTTCTTCTTCTACCGCTTTATTATTATTATTATTATTATTATTATTATTATTATTATTATTATTATTGGCTCACAAATAGCTTTCACACAGGTCATAAAGGATTTCTCGTTGAGAACAACCTGTGATGTTCCCTTAAAGCTGAGGGACAACAAGCCTCCCAAGATTCCCAGTACTTTCCACCTCTTTCGATAACATTTGCAAATAAATTTGCATTATATCAACATCCGCTTACCATTGATTTCTCGCTAGAGCAGCCATTGGTCTCCACTGGAGTTTGAGTGGCAATAAGCCTCCCCAAGGTGCCAGTTCTCTTGGCATGTATCCAGCGGAGCTGTTGTCAGCTCTCTTGTTTCAGTCTTTTCATCCATTTTGAGCCTTCTCGACTATTTGGCATCAATCTTTTTTTGGGGGGGGGGGGGGTGATTGGGTAATGGAAATGGGGATGGAGAACTTATAGATATGCAGCTTCAATGTTCTTGGTTCCATGTAACGTTTTGTGTTTTGTCTCTGCAATAGCTTGTCAGGCCCACGCTTGTGGCTCCGCATTCAATGTATATATTTTTTATCTTTAATAATTATGAGATTATATTGAAAATGTTTGTTCCGGTTACGAGATGTTTCCTTATGAAAAAAAAAAAAAAAAAAAAATTAAAACGCCATTTTACAGAAAAAAAAACTTATTTTTGTAACGAGAGACATCCTTGCTCATAGTTATATCGGTTAAGTCTAACTAATACGAAGAATCAGTTTATTTTACTTATTTTTTACTTATTTAATTTTTAATTTTTTTACTTATTTAATTTTTAATTTTTTTTTCAAGCCTGGCATTCTGCGAAGAATTTAAAAAGAAGTACAACCGATAACGGACGTCTTGAAATAAAGGAAGTGGAATTCCAAAATTCGTTAGACAAGACAAAGTGAGGAAAATTTTTAACAAAGAATTAAATGTAAATTTTATAAAGTTATCTAACCCGGTTGATCCGAATGATATATTGTCAAATCCACAAGCAATTTCCACCGGAAATGACAACGGAATATTCATGTCACTGGAAAACTTATTGCAATCCATAAAAGGAACAAGTTGACAAAAAGATACTACGGAACTGGATTAACATCCTTCGGGGAAAAATTAATCAATTCAAGAATAAACCATAAATTAAAAAAAAAAAACAAGAAATTCTCCAACCAAGAATAATCTATTACACAGGAAAAGGAAGATAAGAATAATCGAAAAAAAAAATAATGGATTCCATAATGAATTCAAAAATATATATATATCTTTTATTTACATTTTTGTATTCTTTTTTTTTTTTTTTTAATTACATTTTCACCCCAAACAAGGCACATTGCCACTTTGCTGTAGGGGGCTACTATCAGGGCCAACAACTACTGGGGTACTATGTAGGGATTTGGGCAGCAAGATGTCGGTTCACGTTACACTTGAACTTCTGCACGTCAGTACTGTTGGGGAAGCAGGGACATGGAATGGAATTTCAAAGTCTAGCGGTTCTGGGGAAGAAACTATTGGTGTAGAAAGATCTTTTACATCTAGGGATCTCTACAGTGTGGGGGTGGGATTTAGCAGGCTGTCGGGTTTGTCGAGGGTGCTCACGTCGTGGGGGCACAAGTGTCTGCAGTTCGTCAGAGCATTCACCGCTAAAATACTTGTGGAACAGGCAGAGGGATGCAACATTTCGTCGATGGGACAGAGGCTGAAGCTTAGATGCCAGTTCAGGGCCTATCAGGTTTGCGACTCTCTTTTGAAACTTGTCAAGGAGCGAGAGACTAGTAGCAGATGCATCAGCCCAAATATGACAGCAATACTCCATATATGGACGAATGGTGGCCTTATAGAGGTACAGGATACTTTCGGGTGTTAGTAGCACGGTAAAGAGAGCCCACCTTTCTTGCAGCGGCCCTGGCAATGCCTTCAATGTAATTGTTCCAACTCATGTTTCCTGTGAATGTTAGGCCAAGGAGTTTGAAAGATGCACTCTCAGATAAAGAGTCGTTTGCCATTGCTATAGGTAGTAGAGAAGGTTTCTTGTAATTATTGAATGAAACTAGTTTAGTCTTGGCGGCATTGAACGTGACCATCCATTTTTGTCCCCATTCCACTACAGATTGGAGGTCTTCCTCTAGTGTTTCTGCCATTTCTTTAGAAATGTGTTCATTCGTCTTCCTGTCGTGCCTGCCATAGACTGTAGTGTCATCAGCATATATACCCATCTCAGAGGCAACTTTGTCGGGGAGGTCATTTATGAATATCAGGAACAATAGAGGTCCAAGGATAGACCCCTGGGGCACTCCCGCATTTATATCATATTGTTTAGATGTACAACCGTCGAGGACAACCTGGATTTTTCTCTTATCTAAGAAGGATTTTATTATGTTAAGTATTCTACCAGTGATACCGTATTCTTTTACAAGTTCTTTGTAATTTTAGGCTTATTTATGAAATGAAATCAAATTTTGCCAAAAATTAAGAGAGAAAGAAAATTTAAACAAAATAATATATGCAGATAAAATAATCTAACATTAAATAACTGTTTATCGAACATCCCTTTTATAACAATATTAAAACAAACAAAAATATGTGTCGAAATAAAAAATATATATGCGAAATAAAAAAATAATGCGATATGTTGTGATGCTGTAGAGATAAAGGCACAAAATAATAAGGTAGATTAGATGAACTCAAAATTCGTTTGCTTTTATGCGTTTTCTCATTTTTGTTTTAACTGTCCAGTTTTTCTTCGAATCTTTCATAATTCATAATAATAGTTCCTTTCAGTTTTGCCACCCGATTTCTTAAACTTTGATCGATGAACTTTTTTTTTACAAGGTGGTCACCACTTTTCAAGGCCCGGAAGCCACTCAGGGATAAGGGTTATTGTAAGTACAGTACGTTAGTGTGGAGATTTAATAAAGTGTCTACTTAAGGGGGCGATTCATCAGGAATTTATTTACGTTGGACTTGAAGACATCCAAGTTGTAGTCAGGTGGGAAGCAGGCAGACGGAACAGAGTTCAACAGGGGTGCAGTTCTAAGAAAAAAGCTTTGTTCATGGAATCTACGTTTTGATTTAAGCATAGATAAAGAATGGGGAAAGTCTTTGACAGTGGATTCAGCTAGACGGGTGTTTTTCGTCTGCCATTATGGGATATTGCCGCGACCCATCTCCTATATTGTCGTTATTGTTGTTGAACAAGGAATAGTTCTTTTTTATTTACTATTCTTTTTTCTTCATTCCCCTCGCTTCGAGATATGGCAATATTTTTTTTTGTCTTTTTGCCTTTTTTTATGTTTTTCTTTAATAAATCGCATATCTTCTGCCAACAGATCCCTGCAAAGCCCTCTGCTCTGCGCTTTCCTCTATCACTTCTTCCTTCGTTGTCTCTCTCTCTCTCTCTCTCTCTCACACAACATATCCCGCGCACGCGCGTTGATGCCTGTATCACCTCCTAATCTCTCTATATTCGTTCCCTATTTCTCTCCCTCCCAGTCAAAGGTTCTGTCTCTTTTTATTTACAATTTTTTCACAGACGATAATAAACATAAACAAAGCAAGATTATATATATATATATATATATATATATATATATATATATATATATATATATATATATCCCCTTGATTTAGAATTAAAAAGAAATATTTATATATATATATATATATATATATATATATATATATAAATTTGTTTAGATCATCTAAAGATGATTCGACGAAGAATCGAAATCATTTGTGATGCATATAAAGTACACACTATTTTTTTAAATTTAAACACAAGAATAAGAAAAATCGAAAAAAAAACGATAATCGTAAGCTTGAGAATATTTTTTTTATTTTAACAATATTTAAATGAAAAAGGTTTCCTAAATACATACACGTTACATACATATATATATGGATATATGATTATTTGAAATCAATATTAATAAATGAAATAAAATAAATATATGAAAATATGTATAAGTAAAATCAATAAATAATCATGTATATAAAATGAATGAAGAAAAAATAGATTAATAAAAAAATGAGAAAAAAATTCTCGTGTAAGTCTGTAATCTTCCTCTATTGTTTGTTCTTTCGACTGGTATTTTCGTCGATCCCTTTTTACTATACAATGCAATACAAATTTTATATAACATGACCGCATTATTCCAACCGTTGATCATATTTGCCGGTAGAAATTCTGGGCTGTTTTATATCAGACACTGACCCAATTGCTTGGATATCCTCAGCACTGTGGTTTGCGCTATGGTCTTGATTTTCTGACGTCTTATCTATTATAATAGAATGTGGCGCATGGGTTATAATCTTATAAAGTAGAACAACCATTATATTCCGGTGAATGTTTATTCTTTTTCGGGAATTAGATTTCAATCCACAAATGCATAGAAATTCTGTCAGTTGTTCTATACTTACTATCCGCTGTTCTCTCTTTTTCGTTTTCCAATTGTTCCTTTTTGGTCCATCATCCTTCCTTCCTTTCGGTGAACTTTGAGGACATTTTCTTGTATTTTTGTGTGAACTCTGGATTGCTGGCCCGATGAGTTCATTTTTTCTTTCCCAACATGTATCGTCTTTCCAACTGTCGCAGGTATATTGCCAGTCGCCATTCAGTCTATTTCTGAAAGTCAGCGGACTAGCTATGCCTCTGTAGAATAATATTTGCTACCGAAACAGTAGCAGAAACTTGCAATGAAGCGAGTGATCAACAGAAGATACTGTTGTTTGGAAGAAACAGCTTACCTTGCAAACATGTATATAATCAAGTTTATCAGATGTTTGAACTTGTGGGGCATTTTAATCCGGTTTCCAGATAATGTCAGGTAATCAGGAGAGAATACGCACCATTTTGGTGCCTACCTCTCCTTGTAGACTTGTACATAATAAAGTGTATCTATTTGTTTTCCTTGTGGGGTAATCCATTCCAGTCTACATATAATGTCTGGTTATTAGGAGAGACTACGCACCGTTTAGGAGTCTACCTCTCAACGGGGTTTTGCGTATCGACTCCCTCATTAATATGAAACCCCATTATCTGAATTGCATTTAACTGAACTGTTCAATAGACTCCAAACTGGACAATTCATGATTTCAGCGTCTCCTGCCTCGATCAATGGCCAAGTGTCTCACATGGCGTTCAAAAGTTCTCACACACTCGTTGAGTTAAGACGTGCTCGTATCGAAAAGAAAGAAGAAAAACTATATAAAAAATATATTAAGTAAATAAATAAATATATGCAATAAAATGTAAATAACTAAAAAATAAATAAGTATGTATACAAAATAAATGAATAAAGAATAGATCAATAATAATAAATAAGAAAAAAAATTCTCGCACGTCCGTCGTTTTCATCCATCGTCTTTTTCCCTGACTGATATTTTTGTCGACCCCTTTTCACTATATACTTCAAGAAAATTTTGTATATAACAAGACGAAATTCTTTTAACTGTTGATCATATTTACTGGTGGAAATTCTAGGCTGTTTTATTGCTTGGATATCCTTGGCGATTTTCCGAAGCCGTATATAATAAACAGCATATTTATATAATGAATATATTTTCCTGTGATTTAGCTTAATGTGGGGCATTTTAATTTCGGGGCATTTCGTCACTTCTAAAACTTAACCCTTTATATATATTTCATCTAATAGTTCATGCAAATTAATAGACGTTAGAATTCCCTTCACGTCTGCTGCTTATCTGACTGTACTAATAAGCTGAAATTTAAATTTAATGTAAATTGGCATCTACATAGTGCCTTTGTACACATGCCCCATATAGTAGTCTCCTTAGTGGCAATGTACTTTGTTTGGGGTTAATAAGAGCACATCCAAACACACACGCGCGCGCGTGCACACACACACACACACACACACACACACACATATATATATATATATATATATAATTTGTATCATTTCTTGTATATCCATATAATAGTATAAAGTGTTATAATATTTTATTTAACGATTATCAGTATGTGTTTATCCAGTACTCAATACATGAGCTAGGCAGTAAGTTATGGAAATACATTAATAATAATTCAGCTATAAACAAGTAGGGAATCATCAGGCTAAAATACATGGACTTCATCTTACGGGGAGTCTTTATTCATACACGCCAACCAATCAGATTCATTCTTATTCCATCCCACGGGTTAATGTTTTCATAACCCAATAACACAGCTTCTTTCAAACAAAAGAAGATAGATATTGAATGAAATCGTTGCTGAAACAAGTAATTGCATATGTAGCCAATAATGTTTGTCTAAATAAAACATGATACTATAAGATGGCGCTACCTGTTATTGAGCTCTATCTTAGAAGCACTTGTGCTTAATTAGATCAACCTATAGCAAATAACAATCCAGCTACTATATATATATATATATATATATATATATATATATATATATATATATATATATATATTATTTTTTTTTATATAGAAAAGTATTGCATACTCGCTGCTACACTAAACATGCTAATGCTTCGGAGCAAAATAATTTATTAAAAAAAAACAATTGTTCCTCATCAGGCGAGAGAAATAAAATTTATGTCTGTTATTCAGAGCATCTTGTCCTTAAATGAGAAAGCGAACTATTTCGGTAAAACTTAACCCTTTATATATATTTACTCTAATATTTAAGCGATTTCGCTTTCTCATTTAAGAACAACATGCTCTGAATAACAGACATAAAGTTTATTTCTATCGCTTATGAGGAACAATTGATTTTTTAATTTCGCTCTCATTTTGGCTCAAAAGTTAGACGGATCCGGACTCGGGATTCGAAACTCGAATATCTTGCATGCGATCAAGTAAACCGTGGTGAAATTCAATTTCCAAATGTTAGTTTATAGGTATTCTTGTGTATTGCGCGGTTGCTCACGCGACAGAGTATTCGCCTCGTATGCAAGAGGCTCGAGTTTCGAATTCCGAGATATATATATATATATATATATATATATATATATATATACGTTTTAGTTTTATTATCGTATCTTTCTGTTAAGTTACATTATTGTTTCGGCTATTCGGCCGTTTTTTTTTTTTTTGTTTTTTTCCCCGTCTGTCTGCCAAAAAAACGGCCGAATAGCCGAAACAATAATGTAACTTAACAGAAAGATACGGTAATAAAAATAAAACGTATATTTGCTCTACAACAGTATTGAGCACTTTCTTCAGTTTTTATTAATTACCATCTCCACTAAATATATATATATATATATATATATATATATATATATATATATATATATATAAAGTGAAATTTTATGATGAGGTAGAGAAAGTGAATATAGATGAACATGGATTTATTTATCAGTTCAATAAGGGAAATACTATATAGGAAGGTTGTGACAACAGGACAATTACCAGCACGCTCAAAATGCATCAGTGGATTGCCACGAATAACAAGGACGTTCTCGGGATAATAAAAACATTGTTTCAGGCCAGTTTCATGGTCTATGGTGTGGTTTCAAGTGAGGGACACATCATGCTACCTCACATCTTTCATATCGGCTTGAAAGTCAAAGTGTACTTGGATGACCTCCCACACTATCAAAGCCAGCCTGATCGCCGCCATCTGGCGAATATTCGTCGAGCTTGTGGAAAAGGCATTCTCCTAGTTCCGGACTCGTGTTGAGGCAGTGATTGATGCTGAAGGCGGCTATGTTGAATAGATATCTGCTCTACTACATAATCAAGGTACCTGAGTTTATTTTCTCAATAAAAGTTTTAAAATAAAAGTGTAAAAATGTAGTGATGTTTTCTTGGCGGCGACATTTTTTTTTCGTTCTACTCTGTATATATCTGTGTATGTAAGATTCTAGGATAGAACGTCAGTAGAGTGCTGGGTTATTAAGAAAAAGTTTAAAATTCAAAACTAAGAACGTAATATTTATTTATATGTCTTATAGAAGATCAGAACAACATCGATACCATTGGTTTCAAACTTTAACAAAGGAGACCAGTAATTGGTCGCCTATGTTGGACTCTCTTTTTTGACACGCACAGAGACTTGAGAGATCTGACATGCGCGATAAACTATAGGTCTTCTTTGTTTAGATTTGAAATCGACATTAGCGATGTTATTCAGTGATCTAATCACACACACACACGCACACACACACGCACACACACACACACACACACATATATATATATAGGGATATAGGGGAGGAGAGAAAGAGGGAAACAGAGAAAAAGAACAAAATACACATTGTTATTTATTATAGAGTGGAGTATGATTGCATGATTGCATTGAAAACATTCTTTTTATGCTGAATTTAATTAAAGTAATAACGTTTTACCTTTTGAAATTATGTTTGTTAATTATATATAATTATCTATATTTTTATTAAGAATTCTCATAAATGTTGACATGTGAAATGTTTTGTTGCTTTAAAAAACTTTAGTTTTTATGTAAGGACGTTCGATACGTTTTGCTTGGACAAAACTATTTAAGAGTTTTATTAATTTATAGTCGACCAACATAGCTGGCTAACTATTAGTCATCTTTGTTAAGATTTGAAACCGACTTTACCTATGTTGTTCCGATCTAATCACACACACACACACACACACACACACACACACACACACACACACACACACACACACACACACACACACACACACACACACACACACACACACACGTATATATATAAAGATATATATATAGAGAGAGCGATAGATAGATAGATAGATAGAGAGAGAGAGAGAGAGAGAGAGAGAAAGTGCACATTGTTATGAATTATAGACGTATATATATGTATGATTGCATGATTGCATCGAACACATTCCTTTCATACAAAATTCAATTAAAGTAATTAATTTTTACTTTTTGAAATGTATCTATACATTTATTAAAAATTCTCATAAATGTTGATATGTGAAATGTCTTGTTGCTTTAAAAAATCATAGTTTTTATGTAAAGGCCGTTCAGTGCGTTTTGCTATATATTTATTAATTTATAGTCAGGCAACATTTTAATATGTTTCTGGTTCTAAATGCCTTCGTCTTCATTAATTTATAACAAGTAATAAAATAATTATTACCCCAGGGGCATTGTTCTTGTTCTTGTTCTTGTTCTTGTTCTTTTTTTTCAGCTTTTATCTCCTCTATTTCCTCTTCTTCTGATTTTTATACCGCTAATATATTTTTATCATTGTGCTTTTAATGTTATTTTAATGTTATTTTCTTTTTAATTCCAATAATTATGAGTTAATATCGAAAGTGTTAGTTTCTGTTACGAGATGCTGTTTGGTTATAAAAAGAGAAACTAAAACGCCAGAGTAGACACTCCTCTAATTTACTGAGAAAACTTGCACGCGTATTTTGATTGTTGCAACAAGAGACATTCTTGCTTATAAATATATCGGTTAAATTTGACCACCAAAAGGGATGATGAATATATCTCAGTTTATTCTACGGTTACTTATTTTTTCTTCAAGCCTATCATTCTGCGAAGCGAACAACCATTTAAAAAGAAGAACAACCGATAACGGGTGGCTTGAAATAAAGGAAGTGGAATTCCAACATTCTTTAGACAAGACAGAAAAGGAGATTTCGAACGAGAAAAGTGAGGAAATTTCTGACAAAGAATTAAATGTCAATTTTATAAAGTTACCTTATCCGGTTGATCCGGATGATATATTGTCAAATCCACAAGCAGTTCACACCGGAAATGACAACAGAATATTCATGCTACTAAAAAACTTATTACAACCCATAAAAGAAACAAGTCAACAAGCCAAGAAAATACTACGAAACTTCATAAACATCCTTAGAAAAAAAAAATATATATTCAAAAAGAAATCCTAAATTCAAAAATAGGTGGCAATTAAAAGATGCAGCAACCAAAAATTTGAAAAGCACCAAGGAAACAGAAACACGAAAATAATGAAAAAATTTGTGTATTTAATAATGAAAAAAATAATGTATTTAATATATATATATATATATATATATATATATATATATATGCATGTGTTTAGTTAGCATTTTTTCACAAGTTTGTAATAATTTTAAACCCGTAAAGATTTTACATTAATTAAAATCGGGTGATGCTTACCGAATATACTGACACCGACACGAACAAACTGTCACACACAGACACAATTATATATATATATATATATATATATATATATATATATATATATATATGAAATCCTCGAAACAGTGTTTCATGGTAAATAACTGATGATCCTTAAAAATTGTAGACTATTGTAAGTTCGAGAAAGTTGAATCAGCGATTGCAGGAGATCAAATAATTGTCCAACGAAGGAGTAAAAATTAAATTAAAAAAAATTCTCATACAGTTTTCAAGTTGAAAATACTTCCAAGACTATTTGTTTTTACCAGCTAAGTCAAAGAATCGAAATCATTTGTGATACATATATGCACAAAATTATTTTATTTACACAAAATTTTTTTTTTAAATTGAAAAATATAAAAAAAGGAAAAAGGTAAGCTTGAGAATTCTGTTATTTTTTATAATGTTTGTTTAAATGGAAAAAGTTTTGCCTAAATACTCAAACGATATATATATATATATATATATATATATTTATATATATATATATATATATATATATATATGTATACATATATACACACACACATGTATATACACCCCCCATATATATATATATATATATATATATATATATATATATATACTCGGTTCTTTTTATATTCAAAAGTAATGGACTAATGAATTCAACGAGGTTGTTAGATAGTGCTCAATAAAAAGAGCTGATAATATTTGTTTATTGTTATATAAACATGCTCACATCCCGCTGCTACAAACAGCCACTTGTTTCAATCAAACAACAGATATCATCAGGCTGTTTGTAGCAGCGGGATGTGAGCATGTTTATATAACAATAAACAAATATATATATATATATATATATATATATATATATATATATATATATATATATATATAAAGCTGAATAACTGTGTGTGTCTGGTCACGAATAGGCTCCTATATGGTTGACTATTATGAAATACTGATAACATATAATGATAGAAGATGTATCGAGACACATGAATGGGTATGTTTGATCTGGCATAATGATGATTCATTAAAATTGTAGCGTCTGCGTACGCGCCTGGTCCACAACGTTTGGAAATAAAAAAATTAAAAAATTAAAAAAAAAACGTTTACAAGTGTTTTTGATATAGATGTACATAATAAGATTATTTTTTTTATAAATATTAAACGTATTTTTGGAAATTTTTAAACGTAATTCGATATAATTAAACGAATTTTTAAGCTTTTAACCGATACCAATATACATTTTTAGGTTTTTTATACATAAGAAAAGAGATTTTTAAATTAATTTGAGTTCAAATTGAAATCGATTTATATAAGGAATTTTTTTTCGAAATTAGATATTGAATTTAAATAATTCAAAGTTTAAATTTAGGTATTACATCATCCGATAAATAAAAAGGGGGGGGATTTAACAAAATGAGATTTAAACGTGAACTCGCGAGGTATATATGTTTCACACTTCCGGTTATAAAATAGACGAATATTGGCTGAAGAGTGCTTGATAAGAATACCTTAAATCATCTAACAACTTTCTGTACACAATATATATATATATATATATATATATATATATATATATATATATATATATATATATATATATATACGATGAATCCTAGCGTAGATGAAACGCGGAATATTCTGTGTAGCTTAATTGACATATACATTTTATAACTTACTATATATATAGACTCATTAATAAGTGTTCATAAGTGTTAATAAATTTATATTCGATTTGTTGGTTTGAAAGGAATATTTTTTTCTGTGATTCTTATTGTTCTTATATATTAAGACCACGTCGATATTTTACGGTGAAGATTATTATGAGATGAAACCCAGGAAATGCTACAGTATGCAACGTTATTATTGATAAAGGCAAGTGCCTGTGTCTCTTATTGTATTTGACTGCGATTAGAGAGGTTGGTGAATCAGAAGAACAGGCGACACGAATCCGCAACATTACGGTATCAGATAAATAATTTTCATCGATATAAAAATGGTTCGCTTTCTAAACCGGATTTCCTGTTTTAATTAAAAACAGGTAAAATAAAATATGTAGAAAGTTACCTGCAGGATTTCCTCTGGCGCCGAAGAGTTCAAAACTTACTTCGGAAACGTATATGAAGTCCGTGTGTATTACATTTGTTAGCGTTTTTATTTTTCGAAATACAATAGAAAAAATAACATTAATACAAAGAAAACATTTTTTGCTTTTTTTTTTTTTAACAATATTCTATTTTGTTTAAAAAAAAAGGAATCAATAAATATTTCATAGAGTATTATATTTTTAATATACTAAAAACAAGTTCAAAACAGAGAAAAAATACATTTTCCAATAAAAAATAATTTACTATATGATTGTAATGATTATAAAGCTTAAACACTAAAACAAAAATGATTTTAATTACGAAACAGGTCATACATTATTTATTTCCCTCAGAGAGTGCTCATTTAATGGTATTTTATGTCCCTCACTAAACAAAAATGCTTTCATACGATACCACGATGGACGATAATATTGGATGAAGAATATTACGATATAATAAAGCTTATATATTTTCGGCTTATTTTACAAGTGTGGCTTTTATACACAAGCAATGCACGATAACTCTATGTTAAATCAATTAAATTATATTAATCAAAATGCATTAAAAACATATTAAGAAAGAAAAATTGAGGAGTTAACTCCCTTGTCATATTATATCATATTACTAAGTGAGGGAAGTAAATATATGAAATTCCAACAGAGTTACTTCCCCTGAATAACATTAGCGTGTATTTGCGAGTTGCTTGTTCGCTTCAAGGTGTTGATCGCATATATTGTTTGTTTGTTTTTTTACTTATCACCACGTACCAAGGCCTGGTGGCCGCTCTATGGTAAGGGTTAAGAGTTAGGTTGATGGTGAGATAACAAGATGGGTTATGGCAGAACTTGAGTAGAGCTAGATTATTAAGAGGACGTTTTCAAATGATCCAGATATTTGTGAGGTTTCAAAATTCCTTTTTTTTTTTCGCAGCTGGAATAAAATTCTGTCTCTTCACTGATAAGGTAATATATTATTTATCTCATGATTAAATAGTATAGCCTTCTCATTTTAAAAATATGTTCGTGCAGTATCACAGGGTATGATGATGTATGTTAAATTAGTTAAATTAGATGAATTATATTAATACCAACATTTACCAAAATGGAAATGATAAGCACCAACTTAGGATAGAGGAAACTATCAATCTAACCTTTGTTTTAAAAGTGGTCTTTAAATCATAAAACGTTCAGTTTTGAGTCTATTGAACAGTTCACTTAAATACAATTCAGATAGCGCATCTTATCAGTGAGAGAGTTGGATACGCGAAAACGCGTCGAGAGGTAAACTTCGAAACGGTGCGTATTCTCTCCTGACGACCCGACATTTTCTGTACCCCACAATGGATTAACTCAGAAGAAAAAAACGATAAACTTTATTATATATAAGTCTACAGAGAGAGGTAGGTTCGGAAGTGGCGCGTATTTTCTTTTGATTATCCGACATTATCTGGAGATATGAATAAAATACTCCACAAGTTAAAACATAAAACCTGAATAAAATACCCCACGAGTAAAAACATCTGATAAACTTTAGTATATACATGTCTGCAAGGTAAGCTGTTTCTTCCAAACAACAGTGTCTTCTGTTGGTTGGTTGTTTCCTTGAGAATTTCTGCTACTATTTGGTAGTAAATATTATTGTACAGTGGTTGGTCAGAAGCATTTTCGGTGCCCAATCAAAAAGAAACTGAAGGTGACTCGACTTTTGATCGAAGAGATTTTTCATGGGATCAGATCACCTCTTCAGTTAGTAACGGATAATAAATCGGAGAACAGACATGAAGCAATGAAAAATATGGAATAATTTAACGTACATCATAAGAATACGTCATATTATCAGCCTCGGGCAATGGGAACGTAGAACGTCTACACAGAACGACTTATGATATATCATATAAAAGAATAAGAGCAAGAAACAATCGCAAATTCTTCATAAAAATCAGATGTTAAATTCCATGTGAAAAATTCGGCAGACTAACCATTTTTAAATCTATAGTAGCTATATTGCTTTCTAGTTGGATAATATATGGGGTATTTTCCGGTGGAGATCATTATGCGATGACGACTCCGGAAATGCTACAGCATGCTACGTCATTATTGATAAAGTCAAATTCTTATGTCGCTTACTGTGATTGGCTGCGTTTAGAGAAGTTAATGAATCAGAAGAACTGGCGATTCGAATTCACAGCATACGGTGCCAAATAAAAAAAATCGCATCGATATAAAAATGGTTCGCTTTCTGAACCGAATTTCCTGTTTAAGTATAAGCAAGTAAAATAAAACACGTAAAAGGTTACTTGAGGTATTCTCTCTGGCTTCACAGAGTTCAGAAATTTCTTCGGCGACATTTTACATGAAATCCGGGTGTATTATGCTTGTTAGCGTTTTTCTTTTTCAAAATATAATATATTTTGACAATCCAAAAAAAGAAAAACCCCAACATTTTCCTAATGACATTTATTTCTATTTTCCTTAGAAAAAAATATCAATAAATATTTCATAAAGTATATTTTTTGTAATACTAAAAATAAATTCTAAACAGTGAAGCAATAATATTTTATTATCTTATCCAAAAAATAAAAAGTCATTTTTGTAAAAGATAGTTTTTTACATATTTTCTTGCCCATGTATTTGATTACTTTTGAAAAACTAATAAACGGATTATTTTTTTATAACAGTGCAAATATATTACTTGACGTCGTTTGTTGCGAACTACGAGTCACCTGTTTTTCTGATTCACCGATAAGTTTTGTTGTCATCAGCTACCATAAATAAATAAATAAATAAATAAATAAATAAAATGTTTTATAACATCATAACATAACGGTGGCTAAGTGATTAAAGTTATCGAAAACCTAAGTGTCAAGTGTTAATCAAGTTAATTCCACAGAAACAACTTTATCAAACTCACTCCTGACCTTGTGTATAACCTAACATTTAAAGAACCTGTCGCGCAGTGGATAGAGTACTTGGTCAAATTCAGTTAAAAAAGTTGAACGTTCAATTCTCATTGCAAGCGACAATTCCGAATTATTTAGGATTATTCAGTCATGGTTGACGGAACGAGAGCATGCTACCCCCGTGGATTAAATAAAGATTTTGTTCCAAATTCCGCGCAGATTCATACGTTCCGCAGAATTATTCCCGAGTCTGGCAAGATATACCTGAAGAAGGTCGGAGGCTTCATCGACCGAAACGTAGTGAAAAACACTCAAGATGAAAACAGTAGCCCGAAGAAGGCGAACAATCAATCATTATCTAAAAAATTCAGAACTTTTGAAACTTTGAGAAGGATAGCATGAATCAATATGAAAAGAATGCTTGTTTATTTTATTTTTCTGCCGCTTTCAACTTTGACTTACTTTAAGGCCTTTTGGACAAGATCAGAGTGTAGTATCTGTTCTTCAGATGCTGCACTTCATTTTCTTGTTCTCTTTCGGTATAGGAGAAGTCCTTCACGACTGAGACAATTTTTTATTTTTGTACCTTTTCTCCACGTTAAAAAACGACCCTGGTGTCTAACTCTGTCCCGTGGGGAGGCATAGTAAATAGGTACTTTAAGGAGAAAGCTTATGCTTAAAAAAAAAGACCACCATAAAAATTCGCGTTATTGTTATTTTGCAGGTAGGTTTTGGTATACGTTGTTGTTGTTTTACGGCATTCACACTAGGCGGGTTGAACTAGATTTTTGCAAAGGAGGTAGTGTCAAGGGAATGACAACAGAATATTGTTACAATTGTTTTGACTCTCGAGTATATATCCGACACAGATAGACACAGTTAATCAACCGAGAACCACATCACTATATAAAAGCATATAAGATATCAACAGATACACACTCGAAAGTCAAAACAATGAAAAGAATACGCTGTTGTCCTTGCCCTACTGATTATGGAATCAAAAGGTGTTAATAAAACATATAACGAAAGAATAAATCAGAGAGTTATCTCCCTTGCTTTAACATGTTACATTCATAAGAGAAAGAGGTAAAAAAATGTGAAATCCCATTAGAGTTAACTCCTTCTTCCCTGGGCAAAATGGCGTGCATTAACGAGTTTCCTTCCTCGTTGCAGGGTATTTATCGCACGTGTTATGGTGTTGTCATAAATTTTCGCATATGTCAACACATTTCAGACGTTCCAGAATACCTTCTTTTCGCGAATGAAATGAAATTCTATACACACGAGTAGATTGCTGTTGATATTCAAGATTTGTTTTATTTGAGATAATCCGACTACGTTTCACATCTTGGATATTATTTGCTAGTGTAGCATCCGACTTTCTTCAGGGCATCTTGTCGACCTCGGAAATCTGTATGGAATATAGAAAGAGGTACTTGATAATCCTCTATTTAATCCACAGGAGTAGATTATTCTCGTTGCGTCAGCAATGACTGAATAGAAGTCTTAAGTAATTAAAACAATCAATTAAGTTTAGTAATTGTATTCTTAGTATCGCCCGCACTAAAGATTGAACCTTCAACCACAAGAAGGCAATCATTTAGAACTTATTACATCTAAGACATTTATATCTAATACATTTATATCTTAGACAATTTACCTCTACGGATTAATTAAAAGGCTCTGTTTTAAATTTCGTGCAGATTCCCGAAGTCCACAAAAATTCCTGAATTCGACAATATACGGCTGAAAAAGGTCGGAGTTTACATCGGCCGAAACGTTATGAAAACAACACTCAAAATGTCAATGATAATCTCAAAAACTTGTCAATGATAATCTAAAAAAGATTCGAAATATGCTGTAAAAGATGAAAAGAGAATTTTATTTAGAATTATTTTTTCACCATTATTAATGTAAGAAAAACATATGAAAAAAGTAGTCCATTTCTTTTCGATTTCTTAGGCTAAATTTTCAAGTTAGTTTTATATGTTTTGTAAAAGTTTGATCTCATTATCTTTTTAAAGGTTTTTATGTTGTTTTAAAGTTGTTGTTTTTTTTCATATTGTTTGGTATAAAAATATTAGAATAACATTTTAGTTAAAAAATCAACATTATTAAACATGTTAGTTAAAAAATCAACTATATTAAACATCTTTCGTATAACTTGACTTGTTTAAACAATTAAATTAATTTTAACTTCTATTCGATACGTTTTTAGACAATATGAAATGCAAATATTTAAAAAAAAAATTTTCATATTAGCAATTTCACATTGACGAATTCTCTAAAAAAATCACTCATTGAAATATACATTAAAAAATTAACTGGCTCTTCATATTTTGACATTTGTCAAGAATTGTTAGATTAATCAATGGCCACATTGTGTTTTTTTTGTACTAACAGAACAACATTTATCAAGGCCCAAAGCCATTCGAGGATAAAGGTTAATGAGTTTGTCAGGCGGACGATGAGACAACACCTCGAGAAGATTAGAGACGATGTGGATGAATTGGATCTTTTAAGAGGAAGCGTTTATAAGCATTGAACTTGAAACGACTACATTGTAGTCAGCAGGGAAGCATTCCCGTGGTATTGTGTTCCAGAGAGGGATAGTTCTTGTTAAAAAAAAACTTTGTCTGTAGAAGTTCTGTTTAGTTTTAGGTACACTAAGGAAAAATATTCATAATGGTTGCAGCTAGATGAGATGTTGTTGTGAATTTTTACAGGAACAGACGAGTAAGGAGCACAGTCGAGTACTTACTATGAGTACATAACGATGGAATAGAGAAAACAATGTCTCTTCTGTGAGAAAGGGATATTATTATTATTAATAATAAAACGCATAAAAACCTCAAACTAATCGTATAGGATAATTTTCCCTCGGCTTTTTTTTTTTTGCGCTATCAATTTTGTATTCGGTTCATCTAGTATAATAATTAAGAATGTTTGTTAGTAGAGGTTCAATCCTAAGTCGAATCATGCAAAGAACTAAAGAAATGGTACTTGATGTCTCCTTACTAAACACTCGGAATTATGAAGTTTGTATTAAGAATAAGTAGGTTAATCCTGAGAAAAGAATGGTACCCTCCCATAAATCTCAATGTAGTAGTTAATAAAAAGGGAGCCTTCGGATCGCCCTCGACTATGGGCGATCACTTTACCATCTTGACTTATGTGAGCTACCTAAAAGATTTCACATCACCTCCTGTAAAATACTTAAGTTGTATGATCGTTTGACCTTTTATAGGATGCTCTTAGGCCAGGCACACAAGGTCCTAGCACTATGTATGTGTGTGTATGTGTGTGTGTATGTGTATGTATGTATGTGTGTGTGTATGTGTGTGTGTGTGTGTGTGTGTGTGTGTTACCGAAATGGTTTAGGGTGGTTAATTATCTTCTTATGTTCTGATAGGAAAATGTTTCGATGTCCTGTTGCTTGTTTTATCGTTGTGCTGTGCAGGCGTCCTTGCCTTGGAATTGTCAAGCTCTGCGGTTTCGTTTTCACCTTGAGTGTCGACTGTCTATAAGAAACGGACTTAGTCGTTTGGTTCTCTCCATTTTCTCTATCTTTTATCTCACCGTCTTTTTCCGTCCTTTGAATGCAAGGTGGTTTCGGGTTTTCCAGGATGGAACCGCCGAGCGATGTCGAAAGCCAAGTTGAACCGCCGCAGCTGTCTCGATTCTTAACAGAATTTCGGTAATGCTTCTTTGATCCGTTCGATTTTCTAACGCCGGTCTTAGTTGAGAAATGCTGACCGCTCATGGGATGCAAGGACGTACGTTTACATTCCAGCTGAAATGATAGAGAGCATATAACTTGGATTAGAAAAATATCGCGTCATTACAAAAAGAGATATGTACAGCCCGACTTCTACACACTGAGATGCTAAGCTTTGTGCAATATAAAACTCTTCCCGAATAATCACGTATGTCGATTCTATTATTATACTAGCAGACTGCCCGGCGTTGCCCGGTGGTAAAATACGCATAAATATTATATTTTAATTTATACAGAAACTGAGACATGTACACACGAGTATTATGTTTTTTCTAAATAGTTCACCTCTTCTAAGTAAAAAAAAAGAAGAAAAATAGTCGTGCTGAGATCGAAAAACCCCCCTAAAGACAGTGAGTCATGTTCGATAACCACTAGACTAGCATGACATGATGTTTGAAAGGTGTTTTCAGACTACTTATTCTTAAGATAAATTATTTGTAATGTGGACTATTCATGCATGCGCATTCGTGAAACAGTTAGCAAAGAGAAAAATCCGATCACTCCCACGTACCAATTTTTCAATTTTGACCCCATTCGCAGCTCTTTTTCGAATGAAAACTGATTAACATGTTTTCGACGTGTCTGAATTCCCTATGTAGCAAATTTCAAGTCTGTAGATCAAACATTCGTTGAGTATATAGGTTGAGAAGTGTCCCCACATACATATTCCCGCTTTTATAGATATATAGATTAAAATCAGGTCGGTGCAAAAGATCTTGCCGATTTGTAAAAAGAGCATTTTAAACCATTAAAATTCAAATAAAAATAAACTGGCCTTTTCACGCCAAACAAGTCGCAGTACCACTTGAGTGTAAAGGGCTATTATTTGGAATAAAATTTGCGGGGATACTATATAGAGAGTTGATCAGCAAGATGTCAGCTTACATTACACTTGAACTTCTGCATGTCAGTACAGTTAAGGAAGCAGAGGCCCGGAATGGAATTCCAAAGCTAGCAGTTCGAAGAAAGAAACTATTTAAGTAGAAGGTTGTCCGGCATCTAATGATTTCCAAGTGTAGGAGTGGAATTTATTTTGTAAGGTCACACACGTGTTAACATATAAACCCCGTTCCAAGCAAAGAAAGACACGGAAAGAATTCGACTCCTTTTTTTCAGTGAAACAACAGACATTTATTTACAGGTACTTCCTAGAATAACGCCTTGTCTCTTGTTCAAAAGTCCCCTCGAACTCCAATATGCTTAACAAGACTCTGCCGGATCGAACACGTGATACCACGTCCCTGTCCGGCGATGTTTAGCACGCGTCTTTTTCTGTCGCTATCGAAACACCTGTGTAACACGTCTATCTCTGTCCTTCCCCAACGTGATCAACGATCTTTTTTATAATCTTTTTCCTTCTTCCTTGCTGTGACGTCACCTCGCACGACTTCGTCATTTGCATCCGCGCTGTTACAGTTTTATGCATATTGTTATTACTTAAACATCTCACCATGATTAATTTATAACGTTTTCCTTTCAGCAATATTCTCACCTATGTTGATATGAAAAAAAAAACTTCTTTAGTGAACAAATCAGGATCATGCTCGTCATCACACGGCACTAATTACCAGAAATCTCGTAGGAGAATTTGGGTGGAGAATCTTGCCCCATCCTGCATAATCTCCCCACCTAGCTCTCACTAATTTCGAAGATTATAAAATCATTTTAGGTCTTAGGTTAACATCACGGAAGGATATTGAACATGAGTTAGACTCATATATCAAATAAAATCATCAAGAGAATTTTACAAGTGAGTTATTTATACATTGGTAGATGAAATCAAGCTAGAGAGTACATTTCGTTATTCTTATGGATAAAGATTTTGAAAAGCTCAAAGTTTTTTTTTTATCCACAAGATAAAATTTTAAGTCGGCAAAAAACTTTTGTAACAAAATAGAAATAATTACTAATTATCATGAAGAAACACATAATTGAATATGCAAATTTATTTTAATGGGCAAAGAATTCGTTAGATTAGAGGGTGGAAAAGCGTCATTATAAAAATATAGACAAACAAGTAAAATTAATTCCTCTAACAGAACAGATTTACCCCATTTTCATTTTTCTTTTCGTTACCGAGTTGTTTTATGATAACGTGACAAAATCAAGGAAGACGACTATTAGTGGGGCATGTTATCTCAATATTCCATAAGAATCTTTCACTCGGTGATAAAAAAAAGTGAAAGATTGTTTAAGCAATCTGCCCCACTATATGTTACGATCGACATCTCCTTATACAGTGCTGTAAAAAGACATGAGTGCAGTCACCTTTCTTTTCGCCATCTCACTGTTTTATTTCAATCGTTTCTATCTTATAACATATCGTTACGTTTAGGATATAAAGGCGTAGTATACATCTTCTAGTTAAGCTACATAAGCGCAAGACGCCCAAATAATTGCATAAACAGTGCCACACTTGCTAAATAAGTTGAGTGAATACTTACTTACCTCCCTTGCAATAATAGCAAGGAAACAACCATTCATTCCATCCGAAGGGTCGAACTTGATGTATTTACCGAGGAGTCCAATATTGTTTTCTATCTCATCGGCGTTAAATTGTAAAACAGGAGGGACGATTCCGAAAGGCGGCTTGCTTGGCTGTTGGATGGTGTTCACATATTCGACGACGTTCGAGACGACAACCTCGTTTTCAAGTTGGTCAACCGATCTAGTTAGATAGATGACAGCGTGGACACTGGGAACTATCCAACGTAGAAAAGACGGTAAATTAACAGACAACAACAAAAAATCCTTCATACATTTGTATTATTCAAACTAATGTTTTCACTCTGAGTGTTATTTTCACAACGTTTCCGTTGATGTAACTTCCGAGCTCATATGCTGGGCAACGATTAACTACTAAGCAGACCTAATATAGAATTTAACACAGTATAGTAATAAATAATAGATTATATATGTCTTTAAAGAATACAAGTCTTCACGTTCAAATGTGCACACACAAACATGCACACATACTCCCTACTTCCTCTCTCTCAAAGAAGAGACATTGTGAGTCTGTCTCTGCTCTATCATCACATTTATAGTAGATGTTCGACTGAGCTCCAATCTATGGTCCTTTCCGTAAAATGTTCGCAACCAATATTCGCCTAGCTGCAACAACCGTCAACAACTTCCCTCACACCCTATATGTTCCTAAAGCTAAACTAAAATTCCATGAGCAGAATTTTTTTCCTAAAACAATCAGTCTGTGTAACGTAATGCCGAGGGTTTACTTCCCGACTAACTCTAATATGGTCGCCTCCAAATCTATTATTAATAAATTCCTATTGAGCCTTCCTCTTAAATAATCTAACCCTATACAAATTTCATCATGATTCGTCTTGTTCACCAGCTACCTAACACTAAACCCATATCCTAGAGTAATCACAAACAACAAACTTGGATATTTTACTTTCACTACATTCTTGGATTCACTGGATTTTGGACTCAACAATCATGGAAACACCGCCTCACGTGAAACTATTTTTCCTTTTTACCCCACTCCATCTGTTTCATTGTTCTATATTTCATTTTCTCGTTAGTGTGATCCTTTTTATACTTAGTTTCTTTACAATACTTTACAAGCAAAATTTTTTGTATGCATTTTGCTAACTCCGCCTCTCTGACGAGAAGGAAAGTATTTCTTTGAAACTCCGCGGATTAAGGACTTTCACCTCTATTTGTGTTTCCTTTCCGAATAAATACGTTTTTTTACTCTTACTAAAGTGTTTCTCAACATAATTTATTAAATGTACGTACTTTATATATATATATATATATATATATATATATATATATATATATATATATATATATATATATATATACTGGTGTTAATCGTGACAACCTGCACTGATGATTCTCGAAAGGATGAAACACCAGTGTCTGTAGGTATTTAATAATCATTATAGTAAATAATTATGCCAGCCCCTTTAAGGGAATATTTGTTGAATATATTGGAATGAGTGAAGATATTTTCTGGTTAGTAAGTAACATGTAGTTTAGTAATGGCTCGAGTAAGAGCATTAGATCACCGAAATTAAGCAAACTTTAGCCTGTTCAGTACCAGGTGGATAACTATTTGCGAATACCAGGCTATGTATGTAGGAGGATCTCGACGCTTCTCTGCAAGAACTGCAAAAAACCTTACCTCGACATCTCCCCTGACCAAGATATGCAAGCCAGTAAAGACCGCTTGTGAGTTTAATATTCTCTTGACGTTTCCTCTTTCGGGGCAGCCAGTGAAATTGTCTAAATTGAATGCACTGTCTTTATTTTTAATAGATTCAGTATAGTCAAGTTTTAACAGAGTATATTTTAAAGTTAACTATTCTCGTTTTAAAATAATTGTTGTTCCAAATATTTTGTGCGCCCCTGAAGCATCTGGTCATACAACAGTTTCCCACTGTTTTACACAGGTTTGCATTATTGCTATATTCTGTGAGATTCTTTGAAGTCAGAAATGTTGGAGAGTAGAGAGAAGACATGACAGTATTGCATTTTATGTTCCTCCTCTCCACATTCGCGGTCCTGGATATGACCTTAAACTATATCCAGTGGTGAGACCCCAGCTTGCGGGCTTTGGGGAGTGTGGAGCAACCCTTTAATTGCCATTGCTCCCAGGTCCACTCTGACCCGGAGTGGTAGTACCTGTTAGGGTCTCAACTATGGATTAAATAGAAACCGACTCGATAACAACAAATATATTCTATTAAAAAATCTTTCTTCAAAATCTTTGGATTCGGCATTAAATAACCTGAAAAGGGTTGATATGCCGTAAAACAAAAACAACCAACCAATCCACATTCGCAGGGCCACTTTTGTAGTCTCATCTGGTCATAGTAACTTTTGATCGACCAATTTCTGCTCAAGCGGATGAGTTTTTCCGCTGAAGCCAGGATGCTTCTGAACTGGGACCGGATCTCAGAAGAGAATATCCCAATATAAGTAGGAGGAGGTAATCTCTAGCTGTCTGATCAATTTCTGTAGTCTTTTCTGTTTTTGAGATGTTCTATTTACTTACCTCCCCACAAAGACAGAGGTAGACACAAGGTCGGTTTCAGCAACTGGTTATGGTCCCCAGATTATGCCCCTTTCTCTTTCCTACAACCTCTTTCCCACAGAAGAGACGAGCCTGTCTCTGCTTTATCGTTATTTTCATGACAAGTGCTCGTCTGAGCTACAATCTCTGATCCCCCTTGCCAAACTGTCACAACTAGCAACAATCACTATCAACAATTATCCGCATTCTCTATTTAAAATAAAAGCAGATTTAATGAACAGAGCTCTTTCCTGGAACTGCCCGCATATGGAACACTGTTCCCTTGACCTGCTTCCTGACTGTTGCAATATGGTAGCCTTCAAGTCCAATGTAAAAAAGTTCTTGTTGAGTCGCCTCTTCAATAATAAAAGTTCTACCGAATCTACACTATTAATGATTATTAAATTACCACCTTACATTCCGAGACTCTTATCCTCGGGCCTTGATAAATGGTGACTCCCTTGTAAGAAAAGTGACTCGCCTACACTCTTTTTCTTGTTAGTAGCAGCAGATATAGCCGTGTTATATCCAAGCCATGCGACGAATATAAATTTTGATTTGCTTGGTGTTTACATTTATTTACAAGTGAAAATGATGATCTTATACTAAATTAAAATGTTATCTATATACCTATAAAAGTGAGAATATGTGTGTGAGGACACTTCCTAACCTATATACTCAGCGATTTTGTAATCTATAGACTGGAAATTTGCTATATAGGATATTTAGATAGATGGAAAACATTTTTTAATCCGTTTTCATCCAGAAAAAGGGCTGCTAAAGGGGTAAATATTGAAAAATCGTTAGAGGCGTCGAATTTTTATCTGTTTGCTTTTTGTAATAGTTAAAAAGACATCTTATTTACGTAAGAAATAAGTGGTTAGAAAAAACCTTTAAAGGTCGTGTCACGCTGGTCTTATAGTTACCGTACTTGACATACTGTCTTTATGTTTTGGTTTCGATCTCGGTTCGATATTTATTTTGTTTTTATTTACAAGAAGTTAATGATTTAGAAAAACATAATACTCACATGCACATACCTCAGTTTCTGTATAAATTAAAATATAATATTTATGTGTACTTTACAACCGGGCAACACCGGGTGGTCTGTTGGTCTATAAAAGTGGGAATGTGTGTGTGTGTGTGAGGACACTTCTCAACTCATATACTTAACAAATTTTTAATCTACAGACTTGGAATTCAGTGTATAATATATTCAGACAAGTGCAAAACATTTTTATTCGTTTTCATCCGGAAAATAGGCTAATAGGGTCATAATAGAAAAATTTGTAGGAGGAGGCGTCGGATTTTTATGTTTGCTAACTATTTAACGAATGTGCATGCATGATTGGTTTGCATGATAGATTAATTATATTAAAAATAAGTAGATTTGTAAAGACTTTTTAAAAATCGTGTCAAGACGGTGTAATGGTTAACGTAATTGTCTCACTACCTTTGTTTTGATTTTGATCTCATCACGAGTAATATTTTTTACTTACAAGAAGTGAACTGTTTAAAAAAACATAATACTCGCATGCACATATCTCAGTTCTGTATTAATTTAAATAGCATATGAGTATTTAACGACCAGGCAACGCCAGGCGGTTTACTAGTATATATATATATATATATATATATATATATATATATATATATATATATATATATATATATATACCTTTGTTTTTGTTTTTTATGGTTAGGGATGAATTTACATCTCGACTTGATTGGTGTTGATATGATTAGCAAGTCTGCTTTTTGATGATTACAAATATAAAATATTAGAATGACGTCAGAATAAAGTTACTTACATTGTAAAGCTTGTTTAAGGTACGACACTTCTTCTGAATACAAGAGCTGAAGCTGATTAGGTGTGGCGCCACCTCTCGACAGTCTCTTCAGAACAGCCATATCTTTAGGAAAGAAGAAAAGAAAAAGAAAAAACATATAGTAAACAACCAACATTCAAATGAAATTTAACATTTGGAATTTAGATTACACTATTTTATTCAACATTTAAGATTGTCACCATCGTTACAATTTTCTTAACCGGAATTTTCAGATCCTGTCACAGCGTAAACTGTCAGAAAAAGCATCCAGAAAAGACGATGCGATTATCCAATGAGAAACCAACTGTCAGTAAGTGGTGTTTTTGTTATTCGGAAAAAATCTCTTATCTGATAATATTCTTGAAAGAAAATTTTTTCCATCATAGTTGTTTTCATCAACGATTGTTTTCAATTATAGTTGTTTCACTGAAAAACTTGCTTTCGATCATAGTTGCTTCCACGAAAAAAATTGCTTTCAATGATAGTTGTTTCCATTAAAAAAAAATATTTTCGATTATAGTTGTGTCCATAAAAAGGTTGTTGTCAATCATAGTTGTTTTCATGACATTTTCTTTTCTGGTTATAGTTGTTTCCATAAAAAAATGTTTTCGATTATAGTTGTTTCCAGGATAAAAACTTGTTTGCGACGATAGTTGTTTCCATGAAAAATTGTTTTCATAGTTGTTTCCATGAAAGAAAATTGTTTTCAGCCATAATTATTTCCATGAAAAAAAAACTTCTTTTCGATTATAGTTATTTCCATAAAAAATTGTTTTCAATCATAGTTGTTTTCATGAAAAAAAATGTTTTCGCTTATAGTTGTTTCTATGTAAAAAATCGTTTTAGATCATAGTTGCTTTCATGAAAAAAATATTTCGATCATAGTTGTTTCCATGAAAAAATTGTTTTCGCTTGTAGTTGTTTTTTTAAATCGTTTTCTATCATAATTTTTACCATGAAAAAATTGTTTTCGATTATGGTTATTTCCACGAAAAAAAAAAATGTTTTCGCTTGTAGTTGTTTTTTTAAATCGTTTTCTATCATAATTGTTTCCATGAAAAAAAATTGTTTTCGATTATGGTTATTTCCACGAAAAAAAATTGTTTTTGCTAATAATTGTTTCGATGATAAAAATTTTCGTTATTACAAAAAGCAACTTATTTTATTGAGACTTTTCTTGCAAAATAAATTCTTAGATACTTTCCATTTAAAAACAAAAGAACAATTTGATTATCGTTCATAGTCATTTTTATGTTTTCGTATTAAAAATATATTTGAAGCATTTGGTGACAATTTTATAATAGCATTTTCTGGAAAAAAAAATTAAAATAAATTAATTTCATATAATTGAACTTACGGTGAGTCTTATCTTCTTGTGATAAAATTTTTTTTTCACTGTTTTGAATTTATCGTCTGGTGATGATCGCGTCGGCTTTTACCGACAGCATTTCAGGCTTTTTACCGTAAACTGCTGGACGATGCTGAGTTTTACTTTATTTTCATACAAACCGAAGCCAAAGTTATGTAATCTATGTGTCTATAAAAGTGAGAATGTGTGTGTGTGTGTGTGTGTGTGTGGACACTTCTCAACCTATATGCTCAACGAATTCTTATCTACTGTTTTGAAATTCGGTATATAGGATATTCAGACACGTGGAAAACGTTTTAATTCGTTTTCATCCAGACGATCGGATTTTTAGCTGTTTGCTGTTTCACGAATACGCATGCGTAAATTATTCACATTACAGATTGGGGAAAAAACTTGTCTTTTATTTCCAATATCCGCTGTGATTTTACTGATTACAGCTTAATGCTGTGCGTTTTTTTTCCTCCTTGATTAGAGAAAATATTACTCAGAAATTAACTTTTTAGTTTTAATCTAAATGTTTACTGGTGTCTAATAAAAGCGGACTGTCATTTGTTGAGGGAATTATGAGAAAGATTTTTTGTAGTACCGGTTGAAAGACTATCTTGTTAGTTGATCTTGCCACTATTGTTAGTGTGGGTTTATCATTTTCTTTTTGCTGAAAACGGGTGTGTTGTTGGTGATAATAATATGTTGTTTTTTTTGTGATATTGCCCGGAAATGTCACTAAGGACACGGATATGAGTTAGAAAAAAGTATTTGTATTTACAGAACACACAATAAAAAGAGTTGTAATAATTAATACCAATATGGCGTATTACAAGTGACTCTGTAAAATAGTACCTTTCGGTAGATTTATACCGTTAGGAGAGTTTATTTCTTGTGTATGGGCATGTTCCCACAACAATATGTTACAGGCATACAGACTTATGTCTTCATATTTTTCCTTAATCCTTTACACGTGGTCTATTTTTATATTCACCATTATCTGATGTGAATGGGAAAATAGAGTTTTAGTTACGCGCTGGTTAAATTGACATGTCTAGTTGTCAATATAGATGTTTATTCATATTTAAAGTATATGATATACGTAAGTTAAAATAAAGATCAGTGGCGTGCAGTAGTCTAGCGATATTCTTTTTTTACATGGAGGTCACCACTTACCAAGGCCTGGAAGTCACTTGGGGATAAGGGTTATTGCGAGTACAGTAATCAATGGGATAGTATCGTAGTAATCGTTAGTATTGGAGATTTGATAAAGTGTTTTACTTAAGGGGGCGATTCATCAGGAATTTGTTTATGTTGGACTTGAAGACATCCAAGTTGTAGTCAGGTGGGAAACAGGCAAACGGAAGAGAGTTCCATAGGCGTGCACTTCTAAGAAAGAAGCTTTGTTCATGGAATCTATTCTGATGATGCTCGGACCAATCTATTCTGATGATGCTCGGACCAATTGCTTGACTTTGTGCCCCAAAGACTCAAGTATAAGTGCTTTTACTGGGACAGATAAAATAGTTTGAATATGATCTGATACCCACCAAATAAGGATGGCCGGAGTCACCTTCCCGTCGCCCTCCTCTGCGCGCCATTGACCAAGATTAATAACTCAATTTAATTTAATGTGTAAAAAGCATTAATACCCACCTTCACCCTCGTTGACCACAAAATCAACCGGGTTGTTCAAGGCCGACTTGCTGCAATTCGCTGTCAACAGGATCACTTTAACAGATTTAAAACGGCTGTCATCAGATGAAATTCGCAGAAATGGCTCTTGCAAAAGTTTTACATCTATATCAAGTTAAAGGTTTATAATTTTCACCTTGACGCAAATAAACAATCACGCGTGTATTATCCAGTGTTCATCAAGAGTCAATATATAATTGTATCGCAAGATATTCTAACATTCAAGAAGTATGCAACTGTGATATAGAAACTTACTACACGTGCAATTAACATTTTTCTTACATAAAACATGGGTTTTATATTTAAATTATTTTGACCATTATTCTTATCTTGGATGCGATTCTTAGCGTTTTGGCCGATGTAACCTCCACCCATCTACTCAGATGTGTCGAACTTGAAAATCTCTTTTCAAACTTGGGAATCTGTACAGGATTTTGAACGAATGCCTTTATTTAATCTACAAGGGGGTAGTATTTTTCGTTCCGCTAACCGTGACTGGGTAGAAGTTTCATGAAGGCTATCGTTTTGAACTGATTATCACTTAGTACTCTTATCCATTGCACCACGGATCCTTGCAGAGAGCGACAATATGCATTCAAGTAGATTTGATATTACATCGGCTGAAACGTTTGTGAAGATTAGCGCCCAGAAAACTATCACTTAAAACTGATTATTCCTTAGAATGAGATCGAAGGTTAGATCGGTCGAAACGTTGTGCGATTAACTTCGAAGATAAGAATAGTAGTCCAAACGATCCAAATTATCTAAAGTAATAATCCTCATCTAAAAGTTATAAAACAAAAAGGGAACATATCGATATGCCGTAAAATAGACACAAATACACACACATTTTAGTTCTTGGTTTTAGCTTCAACTCAAAGCCGCCAAAATGGTGTTAAATAGGGAATTGAAATCAAACTTACTGAGATAAATGCATTTTGTTACTTACTTTCACGTACGAATCCAAATAACAAGTAAAGGTCATGGAGGTCAAGCGATAAATGTCTAAAAGAATGAGACTGTGGTTAAGATCTGCATAATTATGATAAAATCAAACTTTTACGAAATTTGTTTTAAAACGCTACTAACGACGGGATTTCGTTTGAATGCAAGGGTCAACCGGAAGTGAATAAAGGATATAAAACGAGCAGCACTAGTACAGCTTTTGGACCAGATAAAACAAGGGACTTTCGTTGAACTTTTCCCGACTGTTTATAAAAACAAACGGAAGATCCCGAAGCGCTTATCTTATCAGAGGGCAAGAAAAAACAGAAAACAAGTTAACTTTCAAATTGATGAAATCGTAAATTGACTCGAGAATTTCTAACAGATAAAAAAATTAGTTAAAGTGAAACAAAACAACAAATAACACTCGTCAAGAAATAACTATTACCAAAGGCAATAAAAGTATGTTAGGGTTGTGCTAAGGTTAGTTTAAGGTTAGGTTATGATTAGTACAAGGTTCGGGTAAAAAAGTGGTTCGATTTTTGTTTTGTTTAAAAGCTGGACCAGTACTGAAAACAAATAATATTTTGTAACAGAAAAATTATTTTTCTCGTAAAAAATAAAAACATCTAAAAATCGTTTCATTTATGTTTTTCGTAATAAAGTAAAGAATCTTTCATACAAATAAAAATACGGTGAGTGTTTTAATTGCTGTAAATGTTGTTTCATTATATTTTTTTCCTGGAACGTCGTTTTATTTTGATTTTGATGCCATTTCGTTTTCATTTGACTTTTTCGGTTGTTTACGTAATTCTATGTCAGCTACCGTCGTCTTTGTCTGGTTCAAAAACTAAGTAACAGTATATAACTAAGTAACATTATATAATTAAGTAACGTATATAACTAAGTAACGTTATATAACTAAGTAACTTGTCTTTGAGGGAATGCAAGAATCTTACTCCATTGTAATTTAGAAAAATATTAAATGTAGCAACAAAATGTCTCGCTTGTTCGTAACCAATATCTCAACACAGCAATAGAGATCGTTATCCAGAAATTTACATGGTCCTACCAGATCAGGTTTTCTGAAGATAGTGGCTTTCTGACCTAAAATCGATGTTATTGATTCTCCTTTTCCTTTGCAAAACTTAATCGCTGTCCTGCAAAGTAAAAAACAAAAACAAGCAAACAAAAAAAAAAACAATTATTTTTTTCTACAAAATAAGCAAAACAAAACTATTTAAGCATAAAATCTTTCAAAATTACCGGATTTGGCAATAAAGCATTTGAGAAGAGTTGATATTCCATAAAACAAAACGATTAAACCAAAACCCAGAATAAATATTTCAAGATATCAAGAATTGTAGCAGGAAATATTTTTTTCAAAATAAGCCGAAAAGGGTTGCTATGCTGTAAAACAACCAAGCTTAACGAATATATACAAGTATAAGACAATGGCAGAATCGTTAGAAAATTACCCCCAAACTGTAGTGGAATATGGCCGTAAATGAATAGTAATATTTAATGCTAGTAAGACTAAGCTGCTCTCCTTTAATAATTACTGTTAGAAAGTTCAGAATGCAAGGGCGATAACTGCTAGATGTTCCAATCACGCGATTATTTTGACCAATGAAATTGCATTGTTTCAGTTGCTGCGGAGGATTCAGGAATTGGCGGGAATATTGTGTTTCTTAAAACAGATTTCCATTCCGTGTCGAGCAAAGCAGACGCGTGGTGTCTCGCTCCGTGCCAAAACTACAAGGCAGGGTTATATTCTATTTGTTATCTCCGCTCACTTAAATGCGGATACAAGCCTGAGGCAAATATGCTTATGGACTAATTACATTCATCATCATTACCGTAGGAGGGCATCCTTTATTATGGAACATCGATCGCAATGTGCGTTGTTCTTACTTGACCAGTCTGGAAGGAATTCAGTAACCCTCAACCACTTCTACGAGCGGCCGAATTCAACCAGCATCTTCAAAGAAGAAAACTACCTACACCTTTCGAGGCATAAACTACCCGCCATTTGGCCGAAGCTAAAGAGGTGCACTCTTTTGCAAATATAGACTCATTTTACCTTTCTTGTAGATAAAATATTCTTGGAATTTAAGGTGAGCCTTTGTTGCTTTTCTGAATGTCTTTTTCATTCTGCCAAAGGCAAAAACGAGTAAGAGAAATTCTTACATTACAAAAAGCCCCCCCCCCAACCACCGATATCCATAACAAATAAAGCCCTATCTGAGAATATTTCCTTCAAATTCATCACCTAAACATTCACAGATAACATGAACTGGAACAAATACGTTGAGGACATTGCGAAGACTGCTGCAAGGAAGGTGGCTCCCTCTATCGTGCTAGAAAACGACTCATACCTGAGAATATCTTGTAACTCTACAAAGTCACCATTCGCCCAGGCATAGAGCATTGTTGCCACATTTGGACTGGTGCATCTACCACTAGTCTTTCCCTCGTGGAAACGGAATGCCTTCTCATGAACTCATTGCAATAGTGCCCCCATCCGACGTGCATATCTCCAACGAACGCGCTTAGCAACAAAATCACACCCCTTCACTGTTGAGGTCCCTAAATACCAGAATGCTTTCTACTCTAATAGTTCATTCCATCGGAGTGCTAGACTTTGGAACTCCCTTGCTACTACCTGCTTCTCTGACTGTACTGATATGCAGAAGTTTAAATGTAACGTAAATCAACATCTTGTTCATCTTTCATAGGCATGGTTCCAAATAGTAGTCTCTTACGTCCAAGTGGCGATATGCCTTGTTAGGTGTGAATGTGAGTAAAATATGAATCTTAAATATCGCACCCTTCTCTGACGTGATCCCCGATTTCTCGAATCTCTTTCAAATACCGCTCCTTTCTCCGATATCTCGAACCTATTTTGTAATACCGCTTCCTTCTTTGGCGTTATCCTCGATCTCTCGAATCTCTTTCGAATACCGCTTCCTTCTCTGACATGATCCCCGGTCTGCGTACATCTTTTTATAATCCTTTTATTTCTTCCTGGTTGTAACATCATCCGGCACACGGCTCGTTTATTTTCATACTCTCTTACACAAGAACCTGGCGCATAACATTTAGAAGTAAACTGAGAAGGTTTGATATGCCGTAAAATCCAATACATATACCGGTGACAATCGCAATAGCGGGTTGAACCGGCATCCATCTAAGTAGGTAGTATCAAAGGAATATTAAATTCATAAGCGATCTCAAGTCGAATGTATATTCCGGTCGGGGAAGATGACGACGTCAGGTTTTGCAGTTTTTGTAACGAGGTGTCGACATCCTCCCACATACAGCACCTAGTATTCCCAAATAGTTACCCAACTGGTAATGACCTGATTCAACATTGCTTAACTTCCATGATCTAACGAAAACCGTTATGTTAACGTGATTATGTCGTAATACAAAACAATCAAACCAAACACTATGGATAAATATTTAAAAATATAAAGACGTTTAAGCATATTTCTTTTTCTTCGGCATTAAATAACACAAAAAAGATTGATATGCCATAAAACTAAAACAAAACAAAAAAACAAACCTAACTAAACTCATCTATCACAGATTTAAAAGATACTTTTAGCATCGAGTTCTTCCATTCTTTTTTGCAGCGATCGTAGCTTTTGTGGGCTGTTGTCATTCGTCAGGCCCCAGATGCGACATTTTAAGTTGGCGAGAAGGCTGGAAATATGTGCCGTCATCAAACCGGAACCAACATTTACATGCATGACGTCATAGTCGTCTTTGATAAGCGGCGTTATTGAATGCGGCGCAATGCAGCTGGACTTGTCCTGAGAAATGAAAGAAAAAAAATGAACTTTTTTTTTTTTTTTACATAGGCATCACCACATTATCAAGGCCCAGAGGCCACTCAAGGATAAGGGTTAAAGAGTGTACAGTAGAAATTGGACAATATAGTAATCATTAGTAATGAAAATTTGGTAAATTTGATAACTTATATGGAACGGCTCATCAAGAACTTATTTACTTTAGACTTGAACACAACCATATTGTAGTCAGCCGGAAAGCAGGAAAACGGAAGACAATTCCACAGGCGTGCAGTTCTAAGAAAGAAGCTCTGTTCATGGAATCTACGTTTAGGTTTAGGCACAGATAAAGAGTGGGGGGATTATTGATAGTGTTTACAGCTAGACGAGTGTTTCTTGTGAAAGTTTGGCGAGGGGGGACCATAGATTGAAGCTCAGTCGAACACTTTCCATGAAAATAACGATACATCAGAGACAAACTCGCAACATCTCTTCTGTGAGATAGAGGTTGCAAGGAGGAGAAAAGGACATCTCCTACGAGGCTACGAAGTCTATTTTGAACTCTATCAAGGCAGGACAAGTCCTTTCTAGCAGCTCCTGCCCAGATGTGGCAACAGTATTCCATCCTTGGACGTACCTGGCTCTTATATAGATAGAGAATAGCATCAGCAGTGAGATATTTACCGGATCGATAGAAAGATCCCACCATTTTTCCAGCGGCCTTGGCAACAGATTTGATGTACGTGTTCCATTTAAGATCAGGAGTAATGGTCAAGCCCAGAAGCTTGTCAAAACTTGAGGCCTCCTGAAGACGAGAGCCATTCATTTCAATTGATGCCAAATGTGGATTAGAATGTTGATGATGTAAAGAGAGAAGCTTGGTTTTAGATGCATTAAAAGTAACCAGCCACTCCTTTCCCCATTGTACTACGTGCTCAAGATCAGAGGAGAGAGAATTGGAGAGAACTTGGTCGTTTACTGTCTTAGATGTGCTACCATAAATGGTAGTGTCGTCAGCATAAATGTCTACAAATGATGTAAGGATGTGATTTGGAAGATCATTAATGTAGATCAGGAAAAGAGTTGGGTCCAGGATGGACCCCTGAGGGACACCGGCATTAATACTGTGAGCTTCTGATTTTTGCCCCTCAACTACTACTCTTATGAACCTATCAGAAAGAAATGATTTAATAATTGAGAAGACTTTTCCAGCTATACCATAGCTAGCGATCTTATGAAGTAAACCTTTATGCCATACCCTATCAAAGGCTTTAGATATGTCAAGAGCAATTGCCCTAGAAAGATTGCCATCGTCGAGAGATTTGCTAATCCTATGCGATATAACTGTAAGCACATCTGCTGTAGATCTAGCAGAACGGAAACCATATTGTGTGTCACTAAGAAGGTTATTTTTGTTGAGATGGTTGATTACTTCTGTATTTAACACAGATTCTAGCAACTTACTCATGACGCACAGGAGACTTATTGGCCTGTACTGAGAGGGGGATGAGCGATCACCTGAATTCTTAAATACAGGGCATACTGATGAGATTTTCCAGGGAGATGGGAAACTATTCTCCTTAAGACAACGTTTAAACAGTTTTGTAAGTATGGGCGCTAGTTCAGGTTGAAGTTTTTTGAGTACTATAATTGGAATACCGTCAGGGCCAGTTGCTTTACTGGAATCAAGGTTTTTGATTAGCTTGGCAACATCACGTACAGATATATAACTAAAGCAAAAAAAAAAAGAATAGATGGTAATAGAAATAGTTTGAGATTATTTTTCTTATTAACATATCTTGTATGTAGGAGATTGTAATATAATTTTCAACGCTATTGATAATATTTACTCATTTATTTTTTATTATCGTTACTGATCATCCTTTCAAGATTACATCTTTTCAAATATAAAAGAAACGAAAGTTCGCAGACACGAGGAAGGGGACTTATTTGTAAATCAGATCATTCAATCCAATCAAATCGCAGAACGCTTGTTGCTATAAAGGAGAAAGGTCCTCCAGGAGATTTAAGGTGAAAAATGAGAAAAACAAAATGCAGTCGAAAACAATGAGCGGGAATCCAGCACGGTAAGAAATGTCGTAAAAGACAAATAGAAACGAAAATTATCACTTCTGATGAAGGGACAGGCATCACATATTTTCGCAGTAATTTCAGCGAATGATTTATCGGGATTTTCTTAATTATATGTGGTATGGAAGACATTGTAAGAAGAAGAAAAATCATCGCAGATGAAAGTTTTATACGAGCTTGTATATCTAAAAAAGAAAAGAAAGGAAAGAAAGAGAAGGAAGTATCTTGCAAATAACTTGTATTTTCGGGAATTTATCTAGGAATATCCTTCTTTTAACGGTTCTTAATTTTTTCGTTTTTTTAGTTCTTTTCGGTGCTAAAAATGATGGCATGAGACATCTCACGTATGCTGTTGCATTGAAAGCGGATGTAGCAGTGACCGGGTTCGCTTGTCGGAGTATCACATTAAAAGAGGAAAGTAAAAAGACAATAAATAAATAATCGCTCACATGGAATTCAGTTCAGATTTTAAAAGGTAGCCTGTGATTGGTTGTTTTTCATTCTAACACAGGGAACATAGCTAACGTCTCCATAATAATTCCAATAATAGATAGTACTAAGTGTGAAAATAAGGACAGAAAGTAAAAAGAAACACGACTAATGAGACTGAAGGCGAAAGAAAAGAAATAAAGAAATAATATTTTGTTGACATTCTCAATATTATTTTTTAGTTAGAAAGTGAGGAACTAAGGTAGAAGAAAAAAGAAAAAGGAAAAAAGAAGCAGATGAGGAAAAGAAAATATTAAGGGGAAATGTAAGGGAAGAAAAAAAAAACTTAAAAAAGAAAGAAAAAAGAAAAACGGAACACGTCAAGGAAGGAAAGAAAGAATAAGCAAATAAAAACGCTTAAAATAAGGAAAGAAAAAAAAGAAGAACCATGGAAGACAAAGGGGGCTTAATCAAATTGATCTTCGTTCTACCACACTGGCCAGTTAGGTAAGAGAGAAAAATATAGCGAAAGAGAGAGAAATAGATCAAGTATTTTTTCACATCTACTCGCTGTTCGTAAACAGACATTTTTATTTATTGTCCGACTCTTCCTCTGAACCAAGTGACGTCATAACAATTTTTATTAATTTAGTCTAGCAATTCTCACTTCAGATTACCCCAGTTGACTATCATTTGATATTATTCTCAACTGATAATTTTATATACTAGTGGGTCTACACGTTCGGTATCGAACGGTGGCTTCGTGGTGCATCATTTTAATAATATTTTCCAAAGGTGTGATACTACAGACATGCTTGATTGTGTTCGAAAATGAGCAATAATAAAAACTGTAACAAAAAGAGGAAAATGACGATCAGCAGAATAAAATGATAGAAAATAAGGGTAGTAGAGAAATAAAGGGGAATGAGATGGTGAACCAAAGCACACAAAGGCCATCAGTGTGATGATGACTGGAACAAAAGACCGGACGTGGAGGCCAATCTATTCGTAAGATAGTTTACGAACAGTTTAAGGGTCGAGTTTTATAGCCAGTCTTTAGTAAGGGACAGTTGATGGCAGGTTGAGGCTCAAAGCAGATTGAAGTGCGCTGACATTAACCGACGACAAAGAAACCTCGACTGACAATTTAGATGTGGACGTAAGCGTTCAGAGGATCGATTGTCACACAGACACACACACATTCAGACACACACATTCATATACACACATTCAGACACACACATTCACATACACACTTCTCACACATACATTCACATACACACATTCACACACACATTCACATACGCACATTCACACACACATTTACACACACAATCATGCACACATTCACACGCACACATTCACATTCACACACATATTCACATACACAAAGTACAACAGATATCTACAGAATGCATCGGAGTTTGAGTTTTCTTTAATGAGTTCTCTTGTTTTATTTTTTAGGTGCATTCTCTAATCTTCTCTTCTATAAAAATACAGAAATATATTTTTTTTACTGTTGTTGATGGGCGTAGAGGGCTTCTATTTGGGAGCGTTACTACATGAGATTATATGAGGAGATGAACCTTTCACATTGCATTTACATCTTCATGCTAGTGCAGACAGAAAAGCGAGACACAGGGAGGGAATTCCAATGGAAGAATCTATTGGAGTAAAAAAAACCCCGGTATCTATGGACGTATTCACTGTGCACATTCTCAACAAAGGCCAATGTGAAAGACAACGACACAACCAAAGCGAGAAGAAGAGATGAACAGTAATGGATGACTACAGTTCAAAACGTTGGGATCCACAGTTGTCGAGGGAGGAGTGCATGGCTTCACAACAAAACATGTTCTTAGGAAAATTAAACATTAATATAATAAGTATAAATGGTTATCTTTTATATTTTTATTTACGAGGGACTCATCTCTGATCAAGGCCTGGAGGCCACTCGAGGATAAGGATTAATTCATGTACGGTGGAATCGAGACAACAGCATAGTGATCGTTAGTGCTTCAAATTAAGTAGAGTTTGATTATTTAATTAATTCTTACCTGTAAAATGATTTTACCTTCCTTATAGAGAGGACTTTGCAAAAGATAACTTGTATGTCCAGGTGGCAGGACTATGACGTCATAACAGTGATGATCAATAGCGAACACGTTTCCTTGTTTGACTTGACCAGGCTCGACTTGCATAAATCCGTCGGCGGAAAGATGGTCGATAACGGCATCAATGCTGACAAATAATAAAACACATGTCATAATTTCACGCATTTTGTTTCCGGTTACATGCACATTACAAACTGCTAATATCAAATAAGTAGCAAACAAACGGAAAACTATATTACAAACTAGCAGACTTACCCAATGTTGCCTGGGTTCGAATGATGTATATGCAGTTCACTTTAACAGTTCACTATAACAGTAAACATGACGTAGTCTACTTGATATATTAACCAAACACTAGACGATTTAGAGATGAAGTCAGTATTCCTAATAATGCTGGCTTAAATCAATAGAAGCCAAGCAATAGAAGATAAGGAAATATAAAGGCCTTATGTGTGACATAAAAAGAAAATGAAATCTTAGAAACGTCTGCATCATTCCAGTAATTATAAGTGAGCTTCTGAAAAAGAATTTAAAAAATTACTTGGAAAATATATCCGGTGAACCAAGCGTAAGAGATCTACAAAAATTACGCTTGAAAGGATGATTAACACCTTATAGAGAATAAGTTTGATAGATTAACCACTCCTTAAGCTATTTAAAGAATCTCAGGAAGAAAAGCGATAAGCATACGATTGCAAGATATGAACTATGTCTGAACAGGATTAAACGAAACAACCCATTTAGTACTTCAATTTATAAAAGAACATTATCAGCCAAGGTATTCATTTACTGAGCAATATTCCATGGAAAATCATTGATATAAAGAAGAAACAGTGTTTGATGATGAAGAGAACCTGTAGAACATCTGCATTAATAATAATAGAGAATGATGAGACACCATCTAGAGTTAGTCACAAGCTTCGATAAAAAATATGGGTGAATGCCTGTAATGCCCAGCAGAAACGAAAGGATAGGATAAAAAATTAAGACAAATGCTAATAATCTTAAGCTAGCGCTTAAAAATTAATTTAATGTACAATATATTCGAAAAGAAGCGGTAATGAGGCAACTAGAAACTCATAGGAACGTGTAAATACACTTATATTATAGGTGCACTCACTCTCTAGATTATTTTCGTATTAAGGGTAAGACAGTCATACAAACATACGTTCTTCTTTATCATGCATAGATAGTCGAAGACCCCACAATATTATTGGTAGAATTATTTATAAAAAATAAATATGTCGATGCACCATAGACCTTCCATTCATTTAAAAATGATTAGTTACAAAAAACATAATTTTTTATGGCTCCTTGACATTATGGCTATAATCAGAGTGTGACATCCATAACCAGGACATAAGCGCTATTTGATGACGGAAGCTTTCGCGTAATTATCTCCCTTGAGAACATTTAAAATACGGATAGGCATACAAACAAACAGAGAAAGTGCTGCTTATTAGGTCTAGATAAAGCGAGAGAGAGAGAGAGAGAGAGAGAGAGAGAGCGAGAGAGAGATTAAAAAATAGAGAGGTGTTGAGCACGAAATACATTATTAAAAAACTTCATATATATTTTATGTAAAAAAGGGAAAATATATATTTTTATGGCAAAATTAAAATTGCACGCTAGATTTTGTCAATCTGAGCTATTGTCAGCTGTGCAAATGAGACATTTTTGAAATCGTCTTTTAAAACATACGTAAATTTCTATTTCATGTGCAAAGTATTGTTAAAATGCCCATAGTCTTGTTAGGTCTATATCTATCACGTTCCTACATGTGTATAACCGTTTATATTTTAGGTACACACGTTGGTCTGTCGTTCTATCCCGACATATATTTATTTTTACTTTTGTTCATCACAAAGACAGCATATTGCCACTTGGGCGTATGGGGCCACTATTTGGAACCATGACTATAAGGGACTATATTAGGAGATAATCTTTTCGCATATGCATTTACTTCTGCATGCTAGTACACACAGAGAAGCTAGAAACAGGAAGGGAATTCCAAAGTCTAATAGTCCAAAGTCTGCTAGTCCAAGGAAAGAAGCTATTAGATCAAAATGTTTTTGGTATCTATGGACCTATTTAAAGAAGTAGTGAGATTTTACTGCGATACGAGTTTGTCAGGTTTATGTAGGTCGAGAAGGTACAGATAAAATGAGTTCGTCGGCACCCATCCATATTAAAGTAGTTGTAAAACAAACACATGGATAGGACATTGCAGCGATCGGACAGAGGGTGGAAATATATCAATGATGCTGGCTTAAACTGGGGCGATCAGTAGAAGATAAGAGACTATAAAGGTCTTATGTACGACGTGAAAAAAATGAAATTTTAGAAAGGTTTGCATCATTCCAGCAATTATAGGAGCAACTAAGATTTCTAAAAATAATTTAAAAAATTCCCTATCAAATATACCCGCTGAACCAAGCGTAAAAGATCTACAAAAAATGCGTTTAAAGGTACGGTTAGCATCTTATATAGAAGAAGCCTGATACATTAACCACTCACTAAGCTATTAGAGAATATCAGCAAGATCAGACAGAGGGTAGAAATACATGCTTTTGTGTTGTAGGAGGTCATGTTGGTGATGTTCTCGACGTATGACCAAATGAAGTAATTCAGCGGGTTCAGGTCAGGGGAAGAGGGAGGCCAGTGAGAGAAGGGTACAAAGTCGTAGTACTTCTTAAGCCAAGCCCGAGTCTGTTTGGACCTGTGGGTCTGCCAGCGTATCACTACACACTTCAGCTCATCCAGGTACACTTTGGTGTTGACTTTCAAGCCGACTTCAAAGATGTGAGGTGGCATGATGTGGCCTTCACTTGAAACCACACTAAACACCATATTTGTGACTGAAAACTTTGTTTCCATCACCTTGGGGACGTCCATGTTAACCATGGTAATCAAGTGATGCATTTTGAAAGTGTTGTAATAGTTGTAATAACTTGGATCGGTATAGAGCATGAGTTGTACAGCGGCGCATCTCCGATCTCGATCGTTGAACATTTCAGACATGATAGAAGACTCCTATCGCTCTTGCGATTTGTACACAACTGGCCAGCTAGTAGATGGTCTGCAACAAAAAAATAAACCGTTTTTTTATCAAACAAAAATGGAATCGTATCGTTTTTTCTAAGACAAAAGTTTTATCATTCCACCCTGTACGAATATTATCAGAAAAAAGGGTGGTAAGCGTAGATGACAATTCTGTACTTATGCCATCCAGAAATTCATGAACATTAAACATCTCTATAAAGCCACTATTCGTCAACGCATGAAGTATTTTTGACACATCTGGGCTGGTGCACTAACCTCTCCTTCTGTGACAGAGTGTAAACATGAATTTTAACCTAATAGGTTCTAGACTGCCTACAAAGCCCTAATCTCTCCAACTGAGCCATACTGTTGATGAGGTGTTTTTTTATGTGTTGCATTATTATGGCGACCAGTCTAGAAACATTTCGCCAGTCGCGCAACTGTAATGCCATTCCCGGCTTCATGTAGTGTATTTTGTCTATAGTAACGTCTTTGGAAATTGCCAATAACAGCGCTAACAATTAATAAATAGTTGAATTAGCTAATTTAAAGGTTAATAGATCAGTAGTAAGCAAGTAAAAACTAAATAATGGGATTTGGGGAATGAAACAAGAAAACACGAATTAACAAAGAAAATATATTTATAAACACTTTTACAGAAATGTAAAATATACTTTGAAAGACCAAAGTTTGTTGAGAAGTTTTAAAGTTCTTTGATAAGAAGTACACAAAAGTTCGTTTCAAAGTTCCGTTGTTGGTGTGTGTGTGTGTGTATGCGTGTGTGTGTGTGTGTGTGTGTGTGTGTGTGTGTGTGTGTGCGTGCGTGCGTGTGAGGGGGTAAGTTTACCTTCTAGGTGGCATGTGCTAACTGGCGATAAGGGTTTTCGGTACGTCACATTCCAGTCATCTAGTATGTGCTTGGACAGTCGAGGCGTGTCCTTTTTTGTAGCAGGTGTCTCTAGAACTTTAGATGTCTGCTCATCAAGTCACTAATTTATAAACTTGTAGAATTTCATGCTAGATTGCTAATTCTAAAGTCTGAAACGACTTTTTATTGATTGGAAAATATTTTCAGTTCACATGTTTTCGTGAAAACGTCTTGTTTTTTAAGAATAACGAAAAATCAATACCAATAAAACAGAGAAAGAAAAAGGGTAGCAATTAAAGTATCTACCTTTTAGTATTCGCCCGTAATGTAAAAATTCCAGCCATGAAAGAAATAAAAAGGAAAAAAAAAAAAAACGAGTAATCCGAGCTAGTAAAAAAGAGAAGGCGTAACTTATTATGCTTATTCGTGGCACACATCAATTTCTAATCTAACACATTAGCACAAAAATAAAACTGATTTTGTGAAGATTGAAAACCATCCAGTTGTATTACATTCCGACCAAGAAAGAATAATAATAAAAACCTAACCAAAACGAAAATCGAACAAACATGTTTTAACGTGTTTATCATTGTTGTGAAATTTAATTGCATGTCTTTCTTATAGAGTACCTTTTTGTTTTTGACTTTCCTCGCAGAATTCTTTGCAAAGAATATTTGTTGCACTTTTTAAACCGTTTGTGGAATGGACTTGTCTCGCTTTCAGCAAATTCATGCAATCATACAATTCATACAATCATACAATTGTTTGTTGATGAGAGATTATAATTATGTTTTATTTTTAGTGATCGTTTTTATTTATTATGTAGTGTTTGTTATGTAGTGTTTGATATGTACCTATTTACTATGCCTCCCAACGGGACAGAGTTAGACACCAGGGTCGTTTTTTAACGTGGAGAAAAGGTACAAAAATAAAAATTGTCTCAGTCGTGAAGGATTTCTCCTCCACCGAAAGAGAACAAGAAATGGAAGTGCAGCATATGAAGGACAGATACTACACTTTGATCTTGACCAAAAGGCCAAGGGGTTTTGTGATGTAGTGTTTGTTATGTAGTGGTGATGGGAGAATTCTGACCGGGAAAGGAAGTAAACTAAGAGGTAAGTTGCTATTTAATTGACCGCGGAGTGAAAGAATAAGTAAAAAGTTGAAAGTATGCAAATAATAGAGAAAAGAAAAGAGAGTGAGTCGAGGGAGAATGGGGAGAGGGGTGGGATAGATGGGAGAGAGGAAGGTAAGAGAATAGAAGGGAGAGGGACATAAAGAGGATGACGATTGGAACATGGTCAAACAGAAAAATAATAGAGTGCAGTGATTAGTTGGGAGAGGAAAGAAGAGACAGGAGAGAGTTAATAAAGAGAGAAGAAGAGTGAGGATGAAAAATATAATAGGGGGGATTGTATGCTACATAAGATGAAGTGAATCTCCCCATCCTTCTCTCTCTCTCTCTCTCTCTCTCTCTCTCTCTCCATGATGGAACGAGCATCAACAAATGTTTCCTGCGTATCGACTCTTGATTGGACAAAACTGTCAATCAGAATTTTCATTTAATCAATCGCAGAATCGAGGGTATTTTCTATCAAAAATTCGCGCACATTAGAACACCCCCACCAAAAAACCCAGACAACTTTCCCCTTTTCCTCTAGACTTGAGAGATGTGCGCACGTCACAATCTAGGCATGGGTATTTTGATACAGAAGGGCCCGCAACAAATAGCACACACATGGCGACAGACTGTAGACCCAACAAAACACATACACGCCTCCCAGTGAACGCATGAACTCAGAGATTCACAGACTCACGAATTTCCCCACGAACAAAGCAGATACACATCTACGATATCTACCATATTCATAGACAGGTAAACGCACATGGTGTTAGCTAAAAATAAACAAGTTTATTCATTTTTAACAGGCAAATAGATCTAGAATATAATATATATATATTGAAACAGTTATTAAATGCGGATAATTTTCCTTTTTTTATTACATGTTTAAAAGGAGTGTGCATATTAAGCTTCAGCAATAGGATTTTAGAGTTGATATACCGCGTCTGATCTGATCTAACATCCTCTTATGTAGATAGATATAGTAAGAACATATTATTAATAATAATAATAATAATAATAATAATAATAATAATAATAATAATAATAATAATAATAATCCATTTACATTCAATCAACTCTAGAATTTATTACCTGGTTTTGAGTTGGTTCACCCAAAGGTAGGCCTTCATCTGCGTGCTGATACGATCCTTAAATCGCACCTGTTCAGGTAATAGAGAATCAACCGTGAGCGCGTTTGCGCGGATGCGGTGGCGGGCGAGGCGGGCGCCGATCTTTGTCTGACACGAGTAAATGGCGAGTTTCACCTTGATGATCAGTGGGTCAGTGACGTCACTTCCGGCTCGATTGTCCTCATCCATGCTGTTATTAATCAAATCGTTTAAAATAATCATCACCAGGCAGTGGTGTGGTTCCAGCTGGATTTTGAAAAGTGGAAACGAATTAAATAAAAGAATATATATATATATATATATATATATATATATATATATATATATATATATATATATATATATATATATATATATCCCATAAATGTAAAATATACTCACAATTTGAATGATTATAAACCATTTATTTATAAACATAGGGTAGAAATTGAATAACTTTGAATACAAAAGACAAATGTAATTGAAGAATCATGTTCGCAAATGTTCAAATTGATGACCACACACACACACACACACACACACACACACACACATATATATATATATATATATATATATATATATATATATATATATATTGAGGTGTTTGTAATGTGAAAACGACGTTTTCGTTCTTTTGTTTTCGAACGAAAAAAATCATTAGATTTTAAAATTTAAGACGTGATTATGACGTGAGAAGACCTTTTCTGTGCTTTTTTGTGATTAAATATAATTGTTAGAATTAGATGTGTATATGAAATGAAGTGCGTTTTTTGTCTTTGATTTTTATTTCATATGTATATATTTATATGTGTACGTGATTTTTAGTTTATATGTATATATTTGTATGTGTATGTGTGTATGTACATACTATATATATATATATATATATATATATATATATATATATATATCATATACCTATCATAAACCTAACCTTACGCTTTTATACGTCGATAAATCTTCTAACTACCCCAATTCAATTATAAAATCTATAGTACCATCCGTCTCTAGAAGAATTTCTACGCTCTCAGCCGATAAAAAACCTTTAATCAAAATGCTACTTTCTTCAATAATGCCTTTAGAAATTCAGGATACAATGAAAAGATTCAATATAACCATTATGCTCCACCTGTATGCCGTCTTAAATCTGTAATCACACACAATATGACTCGCAAGAAACCAGTTCAAATAACAAGATCTGCTGCTATCAATAGCAATGGTCCACTCCACAAATATAATCCGAACCAACATGCTAATCGTAATACTTCTAACCCACCCTGTCGCACTAGGAGAAAGAAAAATATTTGGTTTAATCCTCCATTTAGCGTAAATGTTAAAACCAATATACCTTAAGAATTCTTCAATATTGTAGAAAACTCTTTCAAATACCCACACAGATATAGTTCAATTTTTAATAAAAACTCAATAATAATTTATTATTCTACTATGCCTAATTTAGCAGAAAGAATCTTAGCATCTAATAACAAAAAAATTAAATCAGCCCAAAAAATCCCTTTCCCAATCCAACCAAAAAGCAACTGCAATTTTATTAACAAACATCTTTGCCCACTCAATAATGATTGCATCTATAAAGATGTAATATATTCATGCACTATTACAGAGCTCCCACGCAATTCTCCCATAATAGACAATAACATTTTGCCACCAAATTATCCTTCCTCCGACCCTCCCTCTGATATAATTATTAATCCAACAAACGAATCAACCAGCCCTTCTATTTTCAATCATACAACCAGCTATAATAATGATAATAATATTTTTTCATAGCAGCCATCCTAACACTGACAACACTAATTATCCCCTCCAAACCAATCCTGCTACAATCATTGTTCTACCCTCTGTTCATCAAAATGAACAAAATTTAAATTCTCTTCCCAGTATAAATTAACAAATTAATATTAATTCTCGACCCCGAGCTATTAATAAAACATATACATATATTGGTGCTACTTCAAATTTAATAAAGAAAAGAATTTCAAACCACACTTCTTTCAATAACCAAAATTCAAATAATAACCAGGGAACTACTCTAACTATACTGGTTAAAAAGCTTAATTCTGCCAATACCCACTTTTCAATTAAATGGACCATCCTAAAAAAGTTAAGTCTTATACTCCAGGATCTAAGTCTTGTCACCTCTGTACATCTGAAGCTATAACTATAACCACCTCCTCTCAAAGTAGTAATATAATAAACTCTTAAAACGAACTGTAGTTTGTAGATACCGGCCATTCCCTCCCCTTAAATTGTATGTAAGTATGTATGTATGTATGTATTTGTTTAAGTTGTATATGTTTTTTGATATGTGTATATATTTATGCATGCGTGTGTGTGTGTTTGTATATATATATGTATATATATATGTGTGTGTTATTGTATATGTATACATATATTATATATATGTATATGCGTGTGTGTATGTAAGTACATGTATGTGTGCATTTGTGCGTCTGTATGTATGTATATGTATGTGTATGTGTGTATATATATGTATATGTATGTGTATATATGTATATATAGGTTTTTAAAATTTTTTAAAACTTTTTAATTTTCAATTTTTAATTTATTTATTTTCATCTTTTTTTTTTTACTTATTCACTTTTTTTTACTCTTCTTAATATAATAGACGCTCCATTTCATTAACTTAGCCATTTATTTGTTTATCTGACTCGCGTTTCTTAATTTCATTCTGGGACTTTCACGTGCATATTTAAGTTGACCTAATTATTAACGCTAACTTTCGCGCTTTTTGTCTGGGTCAGTTTGACCTTGCTTTTCAAATTTAAACTTTGACCGTTTTTCCGTTTTTTTTAAACCTTAATTTACTTGATTCCTCCAGCCTTGACAGAGGTGTTTTAAATATTCTCTCCAGTGCTTTTTCTGTGCACATTTGAACTTTTCTTTTAATGATTTGGAACTCATTCCATTTGTGATTTTTTCCAAGGAATTCTGCCTTTTGGATCATTTTGGACCATTTGGAACTTACCTGTTGGATTGGAAATTTTTAATTCGACCGTGTTTGGATTTTACCATTATTGGATTTTTTACCCTTCACCGGACTATCCATTCATGTGAAATCTTTTAATCATTTTTCTTTTACCTCCTATTCCCCTTACCTCACCCTTTTTTTTAACCAAGTAAGATTTGTGACTTACTTGTAGTTTCATTAAATACTTTTACATGCAAAATCCGATCCCGCATTTTGCTAATTCCTGCCCTCTAATGAGAAGGAGAGTATTTCTTCGAAATTCCGCGGATTAATGACTATCCACTTATCTTGTGCTTCCTTTTTAAAATTAAATATGTTTTTAACTCTTTTTCAAGATGTCTTTTAACATGTTTTATTAATCATATATATATATATATATATATATATATATATATATACAGCTCACACTGTACATTCTTATTAGCTATACCTTCTAATTCAACCACCCCTCTCCGTTTACGCAATCTCTTTTTCTTATTATACTGAGGAAGGTCGAATAAAGTTTTTCTCACAATATATTTTGTGTTCCTACACGTTACCCAATAAAAATGAATAAAGAAAAAATATACTTTATCACTAATTATTCATACGCACGCATATATATATATATATATATATATATATATATATATATATATATATATATATATACATCTATACATATGTATATATATATCAATATATCTGATGATACATTTAGCACCCTCTGCTACAAAACACCTACTAACCTAAATTCTTGCCTTCAACATTTAAGCAGTTATAAAATAGTCATCGAAAAAAAAGCATTTTTAAAAGCGCTAAACTAACCTGCTCTATTAAAAATCACCTTGAACTAAAAAAAATCCAACAAGTACTTATTAATATGACTATGACAACAGAATATCCATATCATTGTTTTGACACTCGAGTGCATATCCAACACAGACACAGTTAATCAACCAAGAACCACATCACTGTAAGCATATGATATGAACTGGTACACATTCGAGAGTAAAAACAATGAAAATAATATACTGTTGTATTAGCCCTATTTATTAATAACGAATTCTCGAACAAATAAAATCCATGCACAGAACTTAAAACATAAACCCATCCTAATTACAATAACAAACCGCAATCAAATGCAAACCAGCAATTAGAAGAAAAGGCTATAATATATACGAAATATCATACATACATATGTACCCTCAACTGACAACAATAATAAAATTATACTTATCATCTACTTTTTTTTTTACACAGTGATCACCACTTATCAAGGCCCGGAAGCCACTCAGGGATAAGGGTTATTGTAAGTACATTACGTTAGTGTGGAGATTTGATGAAGTGTTTAATTAAGGGGCGGTTCAGTAGGAATTTGTTAACATTGGACTTGAAGACATCCAAGTTGTAGTCCGGAGGGAAGCAGGCAGACGGAACAGAGTTCCATAGGCGTGCAGTTCTAAGAAAGATGCTTTGTTCATGGAATCCGCGTTTTGATTTACGTGAACACCCTCGACAAACCCGACAAGCTGCAAAATCCCACCCCACACTGTAGAGATCCCTAGATGTAAAAGATCTTTCTAGTCCAGTAGTTTCTTCCCCAGAACTGCTAGGCTTTGGAATTCCATTCCAGGTCACTGCTTCCCCAACTGTACTGACATGCATAAGTTCAAGTGCAACGTGAACCAATATCTCACTGCCCTAATCCCTACATAGTACCCCAGTAGATGTTTCCCCTGATAGTAGCCCCCTACACCAAAGTGGCAATGTGCCTTGTTTGGGGTGAAAATGTAATATAAAAAAAGATTAAAAAAAAAGATATAGAGTGGGGGAAATTTTTCACAGTGGATTCAGCTAGACGGGTGTTTTTCGTGAAAGATTGGCGAGGGGGGACCAGAGATTGGAGTTCAGACGAGCACCTGCCATGGAAATAAGGATAAAACAAGGATAGGCTCGCAACGTCTCTTCTGTGGGAGAGAGGTTGCAGGGTAGAGAAAAGGGCATCCCCCACTAAGCCACGAAGTCTATTTTGTACTCTGTCAAGGCAGGATAGGCTGTTTTTAGCAGCTATTGCCCAGATATGGCAACAGTATTCCATCCTTGGACGTACTTGTCTACTATACAAAAATGCATTCCATCCTTGGACGTACTTGTCTACTATACAAAAATGCATTCCATCCTTGGACGTACTTGTCTACTATACAAAAATGCAAGACCAAAGATCTAGTAGTAATGAACAATACTTCTCAACCCTCAAACTATTAGAAAAAAAAACGTCATCTATAGCTTTACATGCCCCATATGAGAGTGTAACTTCTACAATAATCAAATAGTTATGTACGTCGGTTACACAACCATGGCGTAATTAACTATGCATAAACTTGACTCTAGCGCAATCTTCCAACACTTTCCAAAAAGAACAGAACCGCCCCCTTCCGAATATATATATATATATATATATATATATATATATATATATATATATATATATATATATATATACATAAGATGCTTAAACCTACGCTCAACGCGGTTAATTTTAATACAAGCAAACACATCTTAAAATGCTTATCGTAACTCCAATTCCTCCAATTACTGATCCTCGCAACTGGCTCGCCCATGTCCAGACTGGATCTAGCAGCTGCTGAAACCTATCTTCTACTACTGAAAGTTTACACTCTCCGTCTCTCATCAAGACGCCGGTCCGAACCGATGAAAACGTTACAAGTAATACTTATGGGACGTATCAATAATTTTGAATCACACTAAAAAAAAAAAAAAAAAGAAAAAAAAAGAGAAAGTAAAAAATAAAAAGATATAATCAAACAGAATCTTTCTGCTGTCTTTAATAATGTTAATATTTTGATTGCAAAAATTCCCATCTGGACCAAAGTACCGTAGGTTTGCAACAACAGATGCCACATACAAATTTATTATATCTAGACGATAAATCACTATCTTACGTAACTTTAGAACGGTATTTTAGACACATTTAGTCGTCATAATAAAATCCTACATTTCATCCTAGGAGCAACACCATCACAGTCGCGACCATCTTAAGAGGAAGTAGTTCCTATTTTCCCTTTAAATATCAAGTCCTCTTACCGCCCCTAGTCATCACCGGAAGGAATTCTGCACTTTTGACAGATATGGGGTTTCACCCTTTGTAACTTGATCATAAATACATAAACATACCATTGACTACGGAAACAATTATTTTTTATATACTTGTGTTTTCACTTTTTGTCTAGAATGACTACCGACACTGCACACGTTAACTGTTTTTTTTTGTTAGTGCTAAAAAACAAAACAAAAAAACAAGTACCTACATATTAACCGCTTATACAGACACTTAAATACTGTTAACCTTAATTACTGGAACAAATGCGCCTAATTAAACAAATATATATACATAACGTCTTATTTTTGTTTTTGCGTGCACGTCTGGAACACTCGCAGAAAATTTAAAAACAACAATGGTTTGGGAATGTAAACATGCACAATATCCCTACGCTTCAGTATTAATGTAAATGCGGAAACACTTATTTGGTATACAGGGTGACCCCAAAAATAAACAAAAGCTAAATGGAGGCCATCTAGAACATATGCTGTAGAACGGAGAAAAAAAAGGCTAAAAACCCTAGTGTTTTGATGTAATGTTTTGAATATAATAAAGTAGTTATGACCAAATTTTCATTTCATACGGACAAAACACTAAGAAACAGGGCCTAATTAGATTTGGGGCCCGTTTTTTGGGGCCACCCTGTATATTTGTGTTTACCAATTTAGTTTTCTATCTGGAATGATTATCAACACTGCACACACGTTATCTTTTCTGCTATTTTTTTTTATTTTTTCGCCACTGCACAAATCCGTCTATCGTTGTTCCCTTCCCATTTTCTGTCATTCTCTCTAACCCACTCTTTATCATTCGCTTATCCACCCCCCCTCTTGTTTTTTATGTTGTAAAAAATAATAGTGAAATGCATTTATTGGAGCTCTCCCCTTTAAATGTAATACTGTAATCTTACATTTATTGCACTTGAACAACGTCGCGTCGAACAGATAACAATGCCAATCTTGATCCCGGATAATTCCCTTTCGCCCATTGCTTTCACAATAATATGAATAGGAATCATATTGATAATGAAAATAGTCCGAAGAGATTAAAATGTGATAATGTAATTTACATTCATTGATCCCGGACAACTCCAAGTAAACAAAAAATTCTGCGCAGCCAAAATATGTTTTGTTTTTACTCACATTCATTCCTAACAAAGCATATAGCCACTTAGACGTAAGAGGTTACTATTTGGGACCATGCCTAGGAAAGATTAACAAGATGTTGGTTTACAGATTTACACTTCTGCATATCAGTAAGTCAGGGAGGCAGGTAGTAGGAATGGAATTCCAAAGTCTAGCTGTTCGAGGGAAGAAACTATTAGAGTAGAAAGCTTTCTGGCATTTAGGGACCTCAAGAGTGAAGGGGTGAGATCTTATTGCTAAGCGGGTTTGTCAATGGGGCACAAGTGCAGCGAGTTCATCAGAGCACATTGCATTAAAATACTTGTAAAACAGGTACATTGTAGCCAGGAGACAAGAGTTGGAGGTTAGTTGACAAAGTTGGACCTATAAGATTGAGAACTGTTTTATGTACCTTATCCAAAAAGAAGAAGAAGAAGAAGAAGAAGAAGAAGAAGAAGAAGAAGAAATTAGTGGTAAATGCACCAGCCAAGATGTGGCAACAATACATTGGCGAATGGTGGCCTTGTAGAGGTACAGGATACTATCAGGTATTGCATGAGGAATCTTTTCGAGTTAAAATCTGTTCAGATACTCACTTTAAATATCTATACATTATGTAATGAATAATAAGTTTTCGGGTTTACGGCTTTTGGGTGCAAAAAGCGAAACGACGATCCAAAAAACCGGGAAACGAAATGAGAACGTTCTTCATTATTCTAGAAAACGGTACCTCGTTTCGTTTTCCGTTTCGGATCACCGTGTTTCGCTTTTTTTTTACATCAGGAAGTCATAAACCCGAAAACATGTTATTCATTATTTAAAGTAATTTTCACTAAAAATATGTATTTCTCAATAGATTTTAACATAAACAGATTCATGTAAGAATATGAAAAGAAATTTATTTTGATGGCCACACATAAGTTAATTTTTAGCGATTTAGTGACTTTTTCCAGAATCTGTTAAACTCTACTCACTTACCAAATAGAATAATGCTTAATAATAACAATCTCATTGATCCCCAATTGATTTTATAAAAGCAGGGCGCCAATAACATGTTGCTTCGTCCTAACATTAAGGGATTTTTAGTTCTTTCCTACTGCAAGAACTTAGACAACAATGTCGGAAAGTGTGATTGAGAAGTCAGTGCCCCAGAAGAGGGGCACTCTGACCTGTAAAAAAGAGCTTGAGACATCCTGTCGGCATTCTCCGGTAAAGACGCCTCACACGATTAGCAATAAACTCACCCCTTTCTCAAAGAGAGAAGGCAAGGCCTGGGAGGGTGGACTTCCTCGAACTGCACAGAACTATCTGCTACCGCAAAAATCAAGAGGGACCGGATCGTTACAGGAATGGTCTAATCTCTGTTGACTAGGTGGGATTGGAGAATAACATTAAACGCTGTTTTTATTCTGACAGTAATAATAACACTAACCTCCGGGAACTGTGTATAAAATCGACAATGATTCAGCAGGTCGGTGAAAAGTTCCTGATCTGAAAGAAGGAAAGAAAACCATAAGGATTTAACAAGAATAAACAAACTAAATGATTAAAAAAAACTAATCATTTCGTTTTAACGGAGACAAAAGAGGACACAATATGTTTCGGAATGTTTAAATTGTATTTAAGAGACAGTGGCACAACGTATATAAGCGTTGAGTTAAACTAGGTTTTAAGTCTTCTGGATGTTGAAGGTTTGATCCGCTGTACGAACGGCACTAAAAATACAATTACCAATTAATTAAGACTTCTATTCTGCCATGACTTATAGAACGAGAGTAAGCTATCCCCGTGGATGAAATAAAAGTTTCCGTGCAGATTTCCGAGTTCGGGAAGACAAACATGAAGAAGATAGGAGATTATGTCAGTCGAAATGATACGAGAATAACATTCAAGATGAGAACAGTAGTCTGAATGATTTAAATAATACAGAGAAAAAATATAGCAGAAAAATCCCAAACCTTTCATTATGTTACGTTGTCGTTACACTTTTCGCAGAAACAGGAAAAGAATTAAATTAAAATCCGGGTCGGCATTTTTTATTTTTTTAACAGTACTTTATAATTTTCTCAGCACCACTTAATTTCTCACCATCGCCCGATCTACACCTTTTTCTCCCCGACCCTACGCCGGCCGTAGCCAGCCATTTCTGGCCTTCACATTTACACGTCCATTTTCTTCGACGTTGTACTTTGTTTCTTCGACATCACGTCGGCCGTAGCTAGCAATTTCTCGTCTGCGTCTTTTTTCTTCGACGTCGCACTATGTTTTCCCTCGAGCGCCTGCTGCATTTTTCTCCTTTTTTCTTTCTTCTTGCGCACACTTCCTAATTTGCATATGCGCCTTTTTCGGATACTGCTGCTGCTAATCTACCCGCAAGCCATCCATCCTTCGCTGCCGCCGACATCTTTACGCGCACTCACGTTACATAATTACATCCGAACTAATATTCTCAAACAACATGAATTGGAATAAAAATGTGGAAGATATTGCCAAGTCTTTTACAAAGAATGTAGGATATTTCTATCAAGCTAGAAAACTTTTCACACCTGCCTGTATTCTATAATTCTATAAAACCACCATTTACCCATGCCTGGAGTATCGTTGCCTCCTGGGCTGGTGTACCAACCCCTAGACTCCCCTACTTGGACAAGGTGCATAAAATAATTTCTAACCTAAAAGGGTTCTATAGTTCCTGCCAGGCTTCAATCTCTGTCACATCGCCGCAGTGTTACAACCCTATACTTGTTTTACAAGTACGATGGTCGTTCCAAAAATAGTTTTAAATGGTCAAAAATAGGTCAAAATTGAAAAAAAAATAAACAGTTATTCAATTTGTACATTCATCTAAGTTTATTTTTATTTTTAATTTGTAATCAATTAATATGCTTGGCAAGTCTGTTGCCAAGGTCGCTGGAAAGATGGTGGGATCCTTCTACCGCCCCAGAAGATATCTCACTACTGATGCAATTCTCTATCTATATAAAAGCCAAGTACGTCCAAGGATGGAATACTGCTGCCATATCTGGGTAGGAGCTGCTAAAAACAGCCTATCCTGCCTTGACAGAGTACAAAATAGACTTCGTGGCTTAGTGGGGGATGCCCTTTTCTCTACTCTGCAACCTCTCTCCCACAGAAGAGACGTTGCGAGCTATATCCTTGTTTTATCGTTACTTCCATGGCAGATGCTCGTCTGAACTCCAATCTCGGGTCCCCCCTCACTAATCTTTTACGAAAAACACCCGTCTAGCTGAATCCACTGTGAAAATTTTCCCCCCACTCTTTATCTGTGCCTAAATCAAAACGTGGATTCCATGAACAAAGCTTCTTTCTTAGAACTGCACGCCTGTGTAACTCTGTTCTGTCTGCCTGCTTACCACCTGACTACAACTTAGATGTGTTCAAGTCCAACGTTAACAAATTCCTAATGAACCGCCCCCTTAAGTAAACACTTCATCAAATCTCCACACTAACGTAATATACTTGCAATAACCCTTATCCCTGAGTGGCTTCCGGGCCTTGATAAGCGGTGACCACTGTGTAAAAAAAAAAAACAAACGTTGGTGCAGTGGTAACGTCACCAGCTTTGAATGCTGCAGTTTTGCTCTTGGATTTTTGGTTAGCTGATGGTACCCAAATACTTTTTTACTTTTGAAATCACGACTCTATAATAATATATGCAAAATATGAACAAATTAAAATATCATATTTAAGCGTATTTTAAAACCGGGCAAAGCCGCTTGTAGTTTAAAAAAAACTAAAAGAAAAAAAACATAGTCATAAATAAATACACAAAATAGCTTGATTTGTTACCAGGTGCAGTTTTGGTAGGTTGTTAGATCAAATACACTAGGTAAATAAAGCATTCTTGCAATACTATTATTACAGTGTCTATGAGTTAGAAGTCAAATGCAACGATCAGCACTTACAAACCAAAGAACGCTCACAAAATTAAAAAAGAAAATACAAATATGGCGAATAGGCTTGGCGCAAGAACAAATAACAATTTCCCTTTTCAACACTGAGAAGCCATTAATGTCTCTTATGTCGCCGTCTTTCATAAACATGTCTTTACGTGTTTTTATGTCAATTACTCGAAAAATAAAATCGTCTATTGAAAACAGTTGGGAAAAGTGTAAGATATTAATTTTATATATATATGAAGACTGAAGGATAGGTCGAAAATTATGTACCTGTAAAAAAAATTAAAAAAATTTTTTTTTTCATAATATTATTTTGTATTCTTGCACGTCACCACTTGAAAACGAATAAAGAAAAGTTATAAGCTTTTATACTTTTCGTATTCTTTTTTATACATTTCCATTCATATATATATATATATATATATATATATATATATATATATATATATAACTACTTAATTTACTCACATAAAATTAATATACGAAAGTATAAATTTATGCGTAAACTTTAAGTATTTACTTCAAAAGTGCTCAATACGTAGCTAGTTAGTAAGTTATATTACATATATATTTTATAACTTACTATATATATATATATATATATATATATATATATATATATATATATATATAGTAAGTTATAAAATATATATAGATATAGATACTCCTATGCATTTGTTTATTTCTGTATTGATATTCGTATTAAAACCTTTTTTCCATTGCAGTCACTAGTAAAAGATCTAGCTAATTTGCATATTCTTTTAAACAATCATTTTAATTAATTCTCTATTAGTTTTTCGGTTTTCTTATAGGATGATGATCTTTAGTAAACTATTACGTGTAATTATGTAATTATATTCATGCAGATATTCTAAATTATTTATACTTGCTTGATATTTGCATAAAAATGGTATAGTAAACACAAACCTCTTTCTATATATATTTACATATGCGTATATATATTTGTTTAAAAAAATTCCTACCAAACTCCTCTCTCAGGTTTTGTGTCTACAAACATGAACCTTCATACCTAGGGTATACGAACACGTGCGAAACTTTACATTTGGGTTTCAGCCGGGGAAAATCGGTGCAAAATGTGAAAACTAAACAAATGAACTTTGCCAAGTGAAGGTCGAACGACGGCATTACAAATATGCATGCGTAACATAATAGCTGTTAGTTGATGTTTTAATTTTTAGCCTTGTAGTAAACATGTTCGTAACTGTCAAGAATTAACGTCAAAGTAAAAAATCGATCATAAGCTAAACGTTTTGGTTTCGATTTCTGGTGGTGACGCACAAGTCATTTTCTTTTTAACTTTTTAAAGCATTACTATATATTGGATCCAATATAATATAATAATAAATATGAAATCTGCATTAATCAATATATCATATTTAAGCGGCCTGTTAATATAGATATATTTACCATTAGAAGTTGTTAATGGCATGAACTGAAAACCTGAGTGTACCCAGTTCGAAAATAGAAAAAAAGCGTTTTTTATAATACAAATATAGATACACACACACACACACACACACACACACACACACACACACACACACACACACACAACAACAACAACAACAACAACAAAAACAAATTTATAGGAGTATAGATTGTAATAAAATAAAACCAGTTTCTTATTTAACCCTTATGACCTGATTGAACTAATTCGTTCAGTCGTAAATGAATGCATATAACAACATAAATAAAATTGGATTTAATTCAAATACGCCTTGTACGTATTAGTTTAGTATCTGGATAGATGCCAGATACCTTTAGATTACAACTGTCCATTGCTTAGATTCAGTATGCCGCCATCTAAAATTAACGATAAATATTTTGTAATAGGCTGCATCATAATTCAGGTGATAAAGCGTTAATTAGAAATAAGTCCAAAGAAACAAATATAAGGAATAAATTCGACTCACATTTTTTAGTTGAAACAACATACATTTATGTACAAGTACTTCCACAATAACACCTTGTCGGTTGTTCAAAAGTCTTCTCGTACTCAAACATGCTAATTAAGACTTTGCCGTGTCGAACACGTTGTACTCTATCTTTGTCCGGCCATGTTTAAGATACGACCTTCTCTGTCGCTCTCGGCCACGTGTTTAATACGTCTATTTCTGTTATTCCGGGACACGTTTTTCTTTTTTATAATCTTCTTCTTTCCTTCTTCCTTGCTTTGACGTCACCTCGCACACAGCTCGATCATTTGCATATATTGGTTGTGGTTGCTGCTGCCAAACACGTGTCCGCGCTCTGTTACATACGGATCTATAACTCCTATAGCTTATTACTACTAAGAGTGAATGTACAGATGTATCATTACTAAGTGTATAAATGTAGATATATAAAGAACTAGATGTGAATACACGCAGTTGGCATTACAAAGTGATTAAACCACTCTGTAAATAGGTGATATTATTGCAATAGATTATAAAAGTAGAAGTATATAAGTTTACTTATAGTAGCACTCGACAATAACGGTCAAAATACGATATAGTTACAAGGTTTCAATAAACGAAAGCGTGAAAAAAATAATACATAAAATTAAAGAAAATGCACAATGCTTAATCGTATTGATGTGAATCTACTCACATTTTAATGTCGAGTAAGCCAGTTCGAACAGGAATCTTATTTCTAAGTCAGAATTTGTGGACAGATCGAGTTGATCAGCAGCCTCAACGCTCAAAGTATCATTTACCGGAGCAGTATCTTCGTCACGATGCTGCAGCAGAGAGAATGCCTTGGCCCCTTGCAAGAACACTGTATTTCTTGAAGACGCATCGAGAGATCCAACGTTCAGGACGGCATTACGTAGTTCGAGTGAATCCTTCTTTTTCGAAAACAGTGCTGGGCCTTCATCAGTAGATTCGTCTTTTGGTTTTAGTCTGTTAAAAACGACAGAAAGGGAAAGAAATTAACGAAATAATTAATAAACACAACTGTTTTTTGTAGTTATATATATAATTGTAATTATTTTTTTGGAATTATAATGTCACCAACTCTACAAGAAAAAACGTTGAAAAAATTGACAAAACAGTTCAAACCGGGACTAAAAACCGAGACAGGAGAAATGCTTACTGAAAAGCCACAAGTTAAAGAACGATGGAAGACATATAGTGACATTTTTTACAAGAAATCAAACATCAGACCAGCCGACCAACAGGTAAAGGGGGACCAAGCAGATGACCCCCTCCTCAACATACACAGAAGTTGAAAAGGCAATTAGAGATTTGAAGGCGGGTAAATCTCCAGGAATAAATGATCTTCCTACTGAATTTTTGACGAAAGGGAGCAACACCGTCATCCAATATTTTCAGAAAATGTGCACAGCGATTTGGAAACAAAAAGAATGGCAATCTGACTGGAGAACATCATTATTCGTCATATCCCCCCCCCAAAAAAAAGCGGCACATTTGAATATAGCAACAACCGAACTATCGCCTTGTTTAGTCACAGTAGCCAAGTCATATAAAAAATCATAGCAATCAGATGCGGAACAAATTAAGTACCGAAATAGTAAAAGAACCAGGGACCAAATAATCAACCTAAAAATGATACTTGAGAAGAAAAGGGTATTTTTTTTTTTTTTACACAGTGATCACCACTTATCAAGGCCCGAAAGCCACTCAGGGATAAGGGTTATTGCAAGTACATCACGTTAGTGAGGAGATTTTATGAAGTGTTTAATTAGGGGGGCGGTTCATTAGGAATTTGTTAACATTAGACTTGAAGACATCCAAGTTGTAGTCCGGAGGGAAGCAGGCAGACGGAACAGAGTTCCACAGGCGTGCAGTTCTAAGAAAGAAGCTTTGCTCATGAAATCCGCGTTTTGATTTAGGCACAGATATAGAGTGGGGGAAATTTTTCACAGTGGATTCAGCTAGACGGGTGTTTTTCGTGAAAGTTTGGCGAGGGGGGACCAGGGATTGGAGTTCAGACGAGCACCTGCCATGAAAATAACGATAAAACAAGGATAGGCTCGCAACGTCTCTTCTGTGGGAGAGGGGTTGCAGGGTAGAGAAAAGGGCATCCCCCACTAAACCACGAAGTCTATTTTGTACTCTGTCAAGGCATGATAGGCTGTTTTTGGCAGCTCCTGCCCAGATATGGCAACAGTATTCCATCCTTGGCCGTACTTGGCTTTTATATAGATAGAGAATTGCATCAGTAGTGAGATATCTTCTGGAGCGGTAGAAGGATCCCACCATCTTTCCTGCGACCTTGGCAACAGACTTGATGTACGTGTTCCATTTCAGATCAGGAGTAAAGGTCAAACCCAGAAGCTTGTCAAAACACGGGGCCTCACCCAGACGAGAGCCATCCATCACAATTGATGCCAGCTGGGGATCAGAGCGTTGATGATGTAAGGATAGGAGTTTGGTTTTAGATGCATTAAAGGTAACTAGCCACATCTTCCCCCACTGAACCACGCGCTCGAGATCAGAGGAGAGAGAATCCGAGAGAACTTCGTCATTTACAGCCTTTGATGTGTTGCCGTAGATGGTCGTGTCATCAGCATAGATGTCAACGAATGATTTAAGTATGTGTTTAGGGAGGTCATTGATGTAGATCAGGAAGAGAGTTGGGCCGAGGATTGACCCCTGAGGGATTCCAGCATTTATATTGCAGGCCTCCGATTTTTGTCCATCTACCACTACTCTTATGAGCCTATCGGAGAGAAATGATTTAATGATTGAGAAAACATTTCCAGTTATACCGTAGCTGGAAATCTTGTGAAGTAGACCCTTATGCCATACTTTGTCAAAGGCCTTTGATATGTCAAGAGCAATTGCCCTAGAAAGGAAGCCTTTGTCAAGAGATTCACTAATCCTGTGGGATATAACCGTCAGCACATCTGCGGTAGATCTTGCAGAGCGGAAACCATATTGTGTGTCACTAAGAAGGTTGTTTCTGCTGAGGTGGTTGACTATTTCTCTATTTAATATTGATTCCAGTAACTTACTCATAACACAGAGAAGACTTATTGGTCTGTATTGAGAGGGAGATGACTTATCACCTGAATTCTTAAATACAGGGCAAACTGATGATGTCTTCCAGGGGGTCGGAAAGCACTTCTCCTTAAGGCAGCGCTTAAATAGTTTCGTAAGTATGGGAGCAAGTTCTGGTTGAAGCTTTTTTAACACTATAATTGGGATGCCATCATTTTATTTAATTTATTTATTGTTTTATTTAGGTTTCATCGATTATAGAAAAGCTTTCGATACGGTGGTACAAGAAATCCTCTTAAATGTGATGGCAGACATGGGATTCCTCATACACATAATCGATCTTATCAGATACCTATATATATATATATATATATATATATATATATATATATATATATATATACATATATATATATATATATATATATATATATATATATATTCCCAGAAAGCAACAATAAGACCAACAGGAATCGAAATTGGTGGAAAAACAACCAATAACCTGACGATGTAGTTCTGATCGTAATATGTATACAAGAACTACAAGACTTAACCAGCAAAGTAAAAATTGTCAGTGAAGCAACGGGACTTATCCTCAATGTCAGCAAAATACAGTTAATGAAAGTAACACAGGCACGAAATGATGCATAAGTTCAGTCATCATAACAATGCAATTTTCACTTATCTCTGATCCATTGGAGTGGATAAAAATGTAAGAGATATTACTGAAAATTCCGTTTGATTTAGGATAATTTATAATGGTTACATGCCGTTGAACACGAACAAACAAACAAACAATATAAACTTCTCAAATATTGCCATTGTTAACTAATCCACAAAACGAATACCACTTTTTTTAAATGTTCTTATTTATAATTGAATTGTTTTAGTTTTGAAACATTTAATTTTGTTAATGTAATGTTAATATTGCTTACCTTAGCGACATCAGATTAAACATTAACGTATGATCTTGTTTTTAAATGTTGCGTGAAATGTGAGATAACCCTATCTGCTCAAGAACATGAAATGTCTTAGCGTATTATTAATTCAAATAACGGTTCATTTATTATAATTATATAGTGTGACAGCGTTTCTCTTAGATTTGAATTTATCGTCTCATATTTCGATACGCATACAAATATACGTGTCCGTGGATATATATATATATATATATATATATATATATATATATATAAAGAGAGAGAAATGTTAACATTTTGGCAATTTTGATACACATTTATATATCACTGGCATGTGTTTGAAGGAGTATGTTGAGCAAAAAAAAAAAAGCGGTCAATTTTTTAAACTTTGTCCCCTATTATGACGCCTCAACATTTATTGTTTTGGGCTAAAATAAAGTTATTAAGTTATATCCATGTCCAAGGAACCTATATCTAAAATTTCAAGTGTTTAGACCCAAAATTAGCGAAGGAGTTTGGTAGAGTTCTCAAGGGTGAAATCGTTGAACTGTGACCCCTTAACAGCCAAATTTCTGGCCGAAACCGATCACAAAGATTTTCTCAAATCTCAGTACCCTGTATATCCAATTTCGAGTCTGTAGATTTTAAATTGACGGAGTTATTGCGTAGGGAAATGTACACACACACACACAAACATACACACACACACTCACAGACACGTTAACTTTTGTAGATATATAGATAAATATATAATCGTAAACCAAGGAAAAGAAAGAAGTAATCAATTTCCTTGGGCAATAAGGTATTTGTGTAAATAGGGTGGATTTGTTAAGATTGAGAAATAAATTGTAATTTGTTGAAAATGAAATCAGTCTCTCCAATAACACGACTAAAACGTGATATTTGACCATTAATTCTTGACCTCGAAATAAAATAATATTCTCAAACAGTACTATTTATTTTATTAAAATAAAACAAATATTGGATAAAAAGCACGATAACAAAGAATCGTTAATTAATAAAATGTCCTTTTGCATACCAATATGCAAATTAGTAAAGCTTACGACTTCGATTCCATATAAGTAAACATTATATAACAGATAAGACTGCTTCTATTGTATACAACTAAATTAACTTGTAAGGACCCTTTTAACCTCGGCGTTAGTGTGAGAAATGGACCGACTTTCGCATTTGTTTTTATTTAAAAGATAATCTTTTGTAACCGATTCCCAATAGATCTCGGATTTGAATTATTGTTTTTGTTGTTTTCACCCACCCACCCCCCAAAAAACCCAACAGATATCTCTATGCATAACTTACTTTAAAAATGCACTTGTTAGCTGATATCTCATTTTTCCTCCACCTTATTGTAGAAGTCTGACAATACTGGCATTATTAACCAGCGACCACTGAGGGAGTACCTTTCTTTCTTTGACAGAGTACAAACCGACTTCGAAACTTAGTGGGAGCGTCCTCTTCTCTATAGCCACTTTCTCACAGAAGAGATGTTACTAGTCTCTCTCTCTCTCTCTCTCTCTCTGTTTTATCGTTATTTTCATAGTGGGTGTTTAGCTGAGTTTGTATCTATGGTCCCCCTGCGCAAAATTCACAAGAAAATCTCGTTTAACTACAACCAGTAACAATAATTCTCCTTTTTACTTCTGTGTACCCAAAATTAAACAGAGATTACATGAATATAGTTTTTTTTTGTTTTTGCAAGAATTACCCATCCATGGCATTGGAACAGAGGGACTGCTTCCCACGTGATTATAAAGTAATCGTTTTCAAGTCCAATGTAAACAACTTCTTGTTGACGCGTCCTCTTAAATAATCAGATTATGGCCAATTTCAACCATCGTTAATAATCATCACGGCGCTGTTCTACCCTCCGCTTTACACTCATTAACCCATATCCTCGAGTGGTCCTTGGACCTTAATAAGTGATGCTTTCACGCAGACATATTTGACACAACAATTTTTTATCTGAATAATAGTAATAGCCTAAGTTAATACAGTAATATTAGTAATACCCTCACTAAATAATAGAAACGCCTTTCTGAACGATGGTAATATCATTTATTGAATAAAATAATTATGGTAATTTCTCTCCGGAATCATAGTAAAGATATTTTTAGATAATAGTAATAGTCTTTCATAGCAGTAGTAATAACCATTCCTAAATAGAATAATAATATCAATAGCCCTTCGGAATAATCGTAATAGCCCTTCATGAATATAGTAATAATATTAATAGCGCTCTGAATAATAGTAATGGCCCTTCAAACATAAATAAAAGTAGAATAGAATAAAAATAAAATATAGCAAGCTACGGAGACACAGAATTAAAAAGTAAGTATTAAATTAACGCATCAACATCTCAGTGGTAAGACAACAACTATGAAAGGCAGTAAAGAATTAAAAAAAAATAATACCATTAAATACAGACCAACAATGAAAGACCAAATAAGAACACAAAATTGGATTTATAAGACCATAAATTCAACCTTGATCGCTCTTCGGGGCCCGTGGCGTAGTGGATAAAAGCGTTAAGTTTCTACAGTACCATCTGAGCAATGTCTGAAATAGCGGCTTCAATCCTACCCAAGCAAGCCAGAGGAATAGTTGGCCAAAACGTGATAGGACAACAATTATGGAAGGCAGTAAATACTGGGGTTATTTTACAAAACTCAGCATTCCTATCCCCTCCCGGTTAATCACCTGAAGAAGGCCAGAGGATGAGTTGGTCGAAATGTGGTGAAACAACACCTATGAAGATGAGGATAACAGCCCGCAAAAAGAATGAATGCACAAATTATGAAGTCTCATCTCAAAAGATTCCAAAAATTAAAACATACATATATATATTTATAATAACATTGAATTTATCTTTAACTTTTTAAGATTCATTAAGCTGGCGCCTTAAATTATAGACATTTCCTAGAATCAAAATATTGTAATACACTTTTATTAAAGTTAGAATACGGATTTTAGATATAAGATTTAGTAGTATTATAGTTTGAGTTGATCTTCTCAAAGGAACATAAAAATGACGTAAAACTTCTCTTCATGGAATTTATTTTATCTGTTCTTTTTAGTTTGGTTCGTTTTGCAACCAAATCTGCATAATTTTCGTCATATTATGTTCAAATTCCATTAAGGTACCATAAAATATAAAGAATCCATTCGGGTTAAAAATCTCACAGGTGAGACCATGGCCAGCCTGCGAAAAGAGAATCCACTGTGGTTCTCTACTTTTACCCATATAGCATTGCAACTAACAAATCGATATTTATTTCTGATTACCGCTTTGTCCTTTCTCATCCATCTGCTCGCCTTTGGAACACTGTTTCACTGGCCTACTTCTCGGTTGAATACAACGTTCAAATCTAATGTCAACAAGTTCTTATCTTCGAATGGCCTTCAGGCCTTGATAAGTGGTGACTTCCAAGTAAAAAAAAAGACAATAATCGTAAATATAGTAGTACAAACTGATGTGAATTTAGAGGAACAAGAAAAGGAGAAAGTCGAAAAGTACTAAGATATAAAAAAGGGAGATAAAAGGATTGTGGAATTTGAAGAAAGTAAAAGTTGTATCTCTTATAACGAGAGCCATGCAGAGTGTGATAAAAGAATCTGACAAGTTGATTGAGAAAATTGCAAGATTGGAATGCTTCAGAAAATTGCCTTGTTGGAAACTGTCAGAACCTTGCGGAAATTGTGAGAGATGTCAGAAACGTAGATGTTTATATCCTATGGTTATTTGTTACCAGCATAAAATCGGTAATAACGGACGCACACCAAATGTGGCAAGAGAATAATAACAACAAAAATGACATCTAAACAAGGGAATTGAATCATTAATAACAGCCTTACAAACGAAGATCGACAAGACGCAAGAAACCAGCAAATTTAAGGTATTGCAATGACACCGTCTAAAGAGCAGGTATAATTTACAAGGGGAGACGATAAAAGTGAAAAACAACACTGCAGCTTTTTTTGAACATTTATAGTGAAAAATCTATTCATGTAACTTGATTATGTAGTAGAGCTGACATCTATTCAATGTAACAGCCTTCAGCCTCAATCACCGCCTCAATACGGATCCGGAACTAGGAACATGACTTTTCCACAAGCGCAGGATGGAGCTCGGCAAATTCTCAGCGAATGGCAGCGATTTCGTTTTGTGGGAGGTCATGTTGGTGATCTTCTCGACGTATAACCAAACGAAGTATTCCAGCAGGTTCATGTCCTGGGAGGAACGGTACAAAGTCGTAGCACTCCTTCTGAAGCCAAGCCTGGGTCTCTTTGGACTTGTGGGCCGGTGCTAAGTCCTGCTGCCACATCCAGGGTCTGATTGCGGCCACCTGATTGCACCAAAGGATCACCACACTCTTCAGCACATCCAGGCACACTTTGGTGTTGACTTTAAGGCTGATTTCGAAGATGTGAGGTGGCATAATGTAAGACCATAGCCGTGGCTGGAAACTTAGTAGCACCATCCGAATTTGCGTTTTGAGGATGCCATCAGTGGTCATGTTGACATAACTTGGATCGGTAGAGAGCATAAATTGTACAGCGGCGCATCCCTGATCTTGTTTGTTGAACATTGTGTCACTTTCAGACATGATATAAGCTCCCGTCGCTCTTGGAATTTGTACTCAACTAGTCAAATAGTCGATGGTCTGCAACACACACACACACAAAAAAAAAAAACGGTTTTCATCAAACAGAGATGGAATCATTTCGTCTTTTCTAGCACGACAATTTTATCATTCCACCTTGTAGTGTCAGTTTATGTTTATCTGTTTAAATGTGATTGTATTTGAAAGATGTAAGTTTGTAACAAAAGCAATTCCTTGTTTGGCACGTTAACATTCTTTTACGTAGAATTATTTTTATTTCGCGTGTTTTAACTTGCTTTGACACACCCGGGTTAAAATAAACGGATCGTTTGTCAAATACTGAACTTAAATTAAAAGACATTATTGTTGTGGTCCTAAGAAAGGATCACGAAGAAAGACGCGGACAACAGGTCTACGTAGAAAGAATCTATCGTACAAAAAGTGGAATATAAAGAAACGTTGTTGGTATTTCCGACTGCTAAGTTAGTATGTAACCTCGGGTTAGGTTGGAATATTTTCTCCTCATAAGAGTATTAACGTCATGGTAATGGTTAGCCGAATCTATTAGAAGTGAACGGGTAAATCCCCATGAATTTTTTAATGTAAATAATCACAAATATATTTCATCGAGGGGAAGGAGGTGAATTAGTGCTATGGTGTAAATGTTGGAAAGAATAACGAGAAGTCTCGGAATTATTTAAATGAATAATATATTAAACAGAAAATAAAAAAAACAATGTTAATTGAGTGGGAACTCCGCTCAACTGAAGGACAAAGTAAAGTTGACTCATTCTCACCCCCTGTCTCTCTCTGAGTCAGAAATAGTCCATTGTCAGAATCTGTAAGGGCGCTACTAAAATAATTTCATTTTTTACATGGAGGTCACCACTTATCAAGCCCCGGAAGCCACTCGGGGATAAGGGTTATTGTGTGTACAGTAATCAATGGGAAAGTATCGTAGTAATCGTTAGTATTGGAGATTTGATAAAGTGTCTTACTTAAGGGGCCAGTTCATCAGGAATTTATTAATGTTGGACTTGAAGACATCCAAGTTGTAGTCAGGTGGGAAGCAGGCAAACGCAAGAGAGTTCCACAGGCGTGCACTTCTAAGAAAGAAGCTTTGCTCATGGAATCTACGCTTTGATTTAGGCACAGATAGAGAGTGGGGAAAATTAATGACAGTAGTTTCAGCTAGACGGGTGTTTATCGTAAAAGATTGGCGAGGGGAGACCAGAGATTGGAGCTCAGACGAGCACTTGCCATGGAAATAACGATAAAAAAGACAGGATCGCAACGTCTTTTCTGTGGGAGAGCGGTTGCAGGGAAAAGAAAAGGGCACCCCCCCACTAAGCCACGAAGTCTATTTTGTACTCTGTCAAGGCAGGATAGGCTGTTTTTAGCAGCTCCTGCCCAGATGTAGCAGCAGTACCCCATCCTTGGATGTACTTCGCTTTTATACAGATAAAGAATTGCATCAGTAGTGAGATATCTTCTGGAGCGGTAGAAGGATCCCACCATCTTCCCAGCGACCTTGACAACAGACTTGATGTACATGTTCCATTTCAGATCAGGAGTAAAGGTCAAACCCAGAAGCTTGTCAAAAGATGAGGCCTCCCCTAGACGAGAGCCATCCATTTCAATTGATGCCAGATGGGGATCAGAGCGTTGATGATGTAAAGATAGGACCTTGGTTTTAGATGCATTAAAAATAACAAGCCACCTCTTCCCCCACTGTACCACGCGCTCAAGATCAGAGGAGAGAGAATCAGAGAGAACTTCGTCATTTACTGCATTTGGTGTGTTGCCATAGATGTTCGTGTCATCAGCATAGATGTCAACGAATGATTTAACTATGTGTTTTGGGAGATCATTGATGTAAACCAGGAAGAGAGTTGGACCCAGGATGGACCCCTAAAAGACTCCAGCATTAATACTCTGGGCCTCTGATTTCTGCCCATCAACTACTACTCTTATGAGCCTATCAGAGAGAAATGATTTAATAATTGAGAAAACATTTCCAGTTATACCGTAGCTGGAAATCTTGTGAAGTAGGCCTTTTGCCATACCTTATCGAAGGCCTTTGATATGTCAAGAGCAATTGCCATAGAAGGGAAGCCTTTGTCGAGAAATTCACTAATCCTATGAGATATAATAGTTAGCACATCTGCTGGTGATCTAGCAGAACGAAAACCATATTGCATGTCACTAAGAAGGTTATTTCTGCTGAGATGGTTACCTACTTCTCTATTTAATATGGATTCCACCAGTTTACTCATGACACACCAGAGACTTATTGGTCTGTACTGAGAAAGAGATGACTTATCACCTGAGTTCTTAAATACAGCGCATACTGATGAGGTTTTCTAGGGTGTTGGAAAGCACTTCTCCTTAAGGCAACGCTTAAACAGTTTTGTAAGTATGGGGCAAGTTCTGGTTGAAGTTTTTCAACACTATAATTGGAATGCTGTCAGAGCCAGTTGCTTTACTGGAATCAAGGTTCTTGATTAGCTTGGCGACATCATGCACAGATATTTGTATGTTGCATAGCGTGTTGTCTGTTACAGGAGGAAATACGGGGAGTTTATGGCCTTCGTCGCATGGAGTAGAATTAGCTGCAAAGTTCCTGGCAAATAGATTGGCCTTGTCTGATGCTAACAAGATTACCTCAAGTCCATTGATGATAGTTGGGATAGAACGCACGCTTCTGTTCAGAATCCTGTTTGCTATTTGCCAAAACTGGTGGGACCCAAGCCACTGCTCAGCTACTTTGGATTTAACAGACTGAGCTTTTAGCTCTCTTGCATTTTTTATTATTCTTTTACAGTGGTTGCTGGCAGTCCCGAAAGCAGCTTTAGTCTCAGTACATCCTTTCTTTCTTTCTTTCTTTTTTTTTCTTCTTTTTTCTTTTTTTCTTTTTTTTTTTTTTTTTTTTCTCGTCCATAAATGTTTATCTACCAAGTTGATCTTAAATATTGTATAATCAATCCATTATATTATCATTTTCAGTCCCCCACCCCTAATTTCTGGCTCCCATCTTATCTCGCAATTACTTATAACGTCACCAACTAACTTCGGAAGAACCCCCCCCCCCATCCGATTTTGTTTTATATCATAAGTTGCTTAAAACGTGATTAGTTAAAGTTCAGAATAAAATCACGCTTTCTCTTAACGGTTAATTTAAAAAAAAAAAAAAAATCTTCTGAACGCTATTAAAAGTTAAATTCTTCACTAGTTTGGAGACGGAATGCGTTGTTGTGATAAGTGATTTTTTTCTCTACTAATTCGCACTTTTTATTTTAAGATTCAAATATTAATAACTACATTTTATTTCAGTATTTAATTTATGTATTTCTGTTGTATTAAATGCTAGCTTCTTTTTTTTTTTTTTTTTTTTTTTTTTTTTTTCTCTCGTCCATAAATGTTTATTTATCTACCGAGTTGATTGCAAAAATAGATTACCTAATTGTACTCATTTTTAGTTCGTGGGAGGGGAATCTATCACCATACTTTCCCTTAAACAGGACCGTTGGACTTTTATTAAGTACAATACTTAATAGTTATTTTTTATTTTTTATTTATTTATTTTATTTTATTTTATTTTATTTTTTTTTTTAATGGAGAGTAGAAAACGCATTGTGGATGCGTTATCGGCAGCTCCTGTTACTCTCGCTTCTTCTTATTTGTCCCTCAGTCCTCATTTTTTAAATGAGTGATTTTTCTGACAAAGGGAGAAGAAAAAGCTGTTTTCTAGGTTGGCAGTATTTTTTGCGCGAACAGTTGGCAGAGTTGGTGGAAATTTTCTGTTTCTATGTCTATCCTTGTAGCCATGTCACTAGTAAGGGTGCTGGAGGTAAACGTTTTGTCTGGGCTGACGTTATCCGCCTGATAGTCAGGGACCCGAACCTTGGATTAACCACTAAGGAGGCTGTCCTATCAGCAGGTGCAAAGTACTGGGGCTGCTGTATTGCCATTTGGTGAATGGAATCTGGACCATGCAGTAGCTTCTGGTGGGGCCTCTCGATGCCATACTAGTGGGTAATTGTTACGGCTTTACCTTATCATGTGGTACAAAAAAAAAAAAATTCTTCGTTTCTTTTTCTCTCTTAGTTTCCCCTCTCTGTCCTGCTCTAAGTAAATCTGTCGACCTAGTCCACAAATTCCAAAATTTCATCATGACAAGTTTCAAGAAAAAATACACGATTAAACCCGGTTCTCCAACTTCCAACGTAGACCCCTACTACCATGTCTCCTTCTCCAACATCAGGGGTCTACGTTCTAACCTTCCAGAGGTTGAAACCCAATTACAGGAGACTAAACCAGACCTTTTATTTTTAAGTGAAACTGGCATTGGACAGGCTATTTCCCTAGATGAGTTTGCAGTTACAGGATACTCTAACTTAACTTCTAAATCTGACCCCCAAGATCGCCATGGGCATGGAATATGTGCCTATATTAAAGATAGCTTTCCATGTGGGAGGGACATCTCCAGGGAAGATCCTAACTTACCCTATATGTGCTTCCGGGTTGCTTTTGCTCACACTACTGCATTTATATTTACTCTCTATCGCCCCCACAACAGCGGAGTTACTATCTTTCAAAGCATATCTGAGAAAATTGACCAAGTCCTTTCTACTTATCCTTCAGCTAACATTCACGTATGTGGAGACTTCAATGTTCACAACGTCGAATGGTTGACCCACTCAAACAAGACCGATGATGAGGGGAGGTTCTGTCATGATTTCTCCATTGCCTATGACCTCACTCAGATTGTTCAGGAACCTACCCGTGTGCCCGATAATGACGGCCAGTATGCGAGCCTACTAGACCTTTTTCTCACAACTTGCCCTGAACTATGTTCAGTTTCTGTTCTGTCGCCTCTTGGATCTTCCGACCACTCTGTTGTATCAATTAAGATAAAAATGAAATGTAATAAGTCCCCAGACGTACCACTTCATCGTACAGTATATCGATACACTAAGGCTGACTGGGATAGCTTCCGTACATTTATATCTGATCTACCTCTGCATTCCATATTTAAAAAGGATGTGTCCTCTATAGTATTAGACCTAACTGAATGGTTAATTGTAGGTATTGACCATTTCATACCCTCTAAAAAGTTTCAGCAAAAACCTAACAGCCAGCCATGGTTCTCTCCAGAATGTGCTGCTGCCATTGCGCACAGAAATCACTTTTTCCACTGCTTCAAACGTAATAGATGTATGGAAACTAAAGCCGTTTTCAGGACTGCCAGCAACCATTGTAAGAAAGTAATAAGGAACGCAAGAGAGTTGTATGCTCAATCTGTTAAGTCCAAAGTAGCTGAGCAGCGGCTTGGTTCCCACCAGTTTTGGCAAATAGCAAACAGAATCCTGAACAGAAGCGTGTGCTCCATCCCAACTATTATCAATGGACCTGAGGTAATCTCGTCAGCATCAGACAAAGCCAAACTCTTTGTCAAGAACTTTGCAGCTAATTCTACCCTTTGCGACCAAGACCGCCAACCCCCAATATTTCCTCCTGTATCAGAAAACACGCTATGTGATATACGTATATCTGTACGTGATGTTGCGAAGCTAATCAAAAACCTTGATTCGAGTAAAGCAACTGGCCCTGATGGTATTCCAATTATAGTACTCAAAAAACTTCAACCTGAACTAGCGCCCATACTTACAAAACTGTTTAAACGTTGTCTTAAGGAGAATAGTTTCCCATCTCCCTGGAAAATCTCATCAGTATGCCCTGTATTTAAGAATTCAGGTGATCGCTCATCCCCCTCTCAGTACAGGCCAATAAGTCTCCTGTGCGTCATGAGTAAGTTGCTAGAATCTGTGTTAAATACAGAAGTAATCAAACATCTCAACAAAAATAACCTTCTTAGTGACACTCAATATGGTTTCCGTTCTGCTAGATCTACAGCAGATGTCCTTACAGTTATATCGCATAGGATTAGCAAATCTCTCGACGGTGGCAATCTTTCTAGGGCAATTGCTCTTGACATATCTAAAGCCTTTGATAGGGTATGGCATAAAGGTTTACTTCATAAGATCGCTAGCTATGGTATAGCTGGAAAAGTCTTCTCAATTATTAAATCATTTCTTTCTGATAGGTTCATAAGAGTAGTAGTTGAGGGGCAAAAATCAGAAGCTCTCAGTATTAATGCCGGTGTCCCTCAGGGATCCATCCTGGGCCCAACTCTTTTCCTGATCTACATTAATGATCTTCCAAATCATATCCTTACATCATTTGTAGACATTTATGCTGACGACACTACCATTTATGGTACCACATCTAAGACAGTAAACGAGCAAGTACTCTCCAATTCTCTCTCCTCTGATCTTGAGCATGTAGTACAATGGGGAAAGGAGTGGCTGGTTACTTTTAATGCATCTAAAACCAAGCTTCTCTCTTTACATCATCAACATTTTAATCCACATTTGTCATCAATTGAAATGAATGGCTCTCGTCTTCAGGAGGCCTCAAGTTTTGACAAGCTTCTGGGCTTGACCATTACTCCTGATCTTAAATGGAACACGTATATCAAATCTGTTGCCAAGGCCGCTGGAAAAATGGTGGGATCTTTCTATCGATCCAGTAGATATCTCACTGCTGATGCTATTCTCTATCTATATAAGAGCCAGGTACGTCCAAGGATGGAATACTGTTGCCACATCTGGGCAGGAGCTGCTAGAAAGGACTTGTCCTGCCTTGATAGAGTTCAAAATAGACTTCGTAGCCTCGTAGGAGATGTCCTTTTCTCCTCCTTACAACCTCTATCTCACAGAAGAGATGTTGTGAGTTTGTCTCTGATGTATCGTTATTTTCATGGAAAGTGTTCAACTGAGCTTCAATCTATGGTCCCCCCTCGCCAAACATTCACAAGAAACACTCGTCTAGCTGTAAACACTATCAATAATTTCCCCCACTCTTTATCTGTGCCTAAACCTAAACATAGATTCCATGAACAAAGCTTCTTTCTTAGAACTGCACGCCTGTGGAATTGTCTTCCGTTTTCCTGCTTTCCGGCTGACTACAATATGGTTGTGTTCAAGTCTAAGGTAAATAAGTTCTTGATGAGCCGTTCCATATAAGTTATTAAATTTACCAAATTTTCATTACTAATGATTACTATATTGACCAACTTCTACTGTACACTCTTTAACCCTTATCCTTGAGTGGCCTCTGGGCCTTGATAATGTGGTGATGCCTTTGTAAAAAAAAAAAAAAAAAAAAAAAAAATCCATTACGTTGGTAGCTATGGAAAAAGTGATTTCTGTGAGCGATGGCAGCAGCACATTCAGAGGAGACCCATGGCTGGGTGTTAGGTTTTTTTTGAAATTTTTTGGATGGTATGAATCGGTCTATTCCTACAATTAACCATTCGGTCAGGTCTGATACTATAGAGGACACATCCTTTTTAAACATGGAATAATTAGATTGAATTAAAACCAATAAGAAATAATGCATATTATCACTTTCCATTTTCAGAAAAAAAAAATAGTGTCTTATTTTTTATGAAATACAAAATGGCAATTGATATTAAAAAAGACATATTACACTTCATTGATTCCTAATACGATGAGGATGAGGTAATGTCTGTTAAGAGAATAGTCGCACAACAGCAGAACAAACAATACGCTAATCCACATCCATAAAAAGAGGTAATGCCTGAGAAGATGGTTACACGACGGAACATATACTGCATTAATCTCTTATTCATACAAAACTAAGGAAATAATGCCTGTTAGAATGGTTGGCAAAAACAGATACTAGAATAATCCTCTATTTCAAAAGAGGTGGTAATGCTTGGGAAGAGATCGATGGAAAAAAAGATACTGCAGTAAACGCCATTCGAAGAAAAGGGTGGTAATGACTGGAAGGATGAACTCACTTAAACAGAACAGATACTACACTATGCAACTCTAAATTGAGCAATAAAAGATAATATATTAATCTGAAATAGTATGGACAGTTGAATTAACCATTTAAATATAGTAAAAAGTGATAATATAGTTTCAACTCCAGGCACATTGGTTTTTTAAATGTTGAAAACCAAAAAACATATAAAACCTTTTAAAGAACAATATATATCTATATATAATTATCAATTTTATTTATTAAACATTTGAACATTTCATTCAAATATCTATTATATATATATAATTGGAATAGTATTCCGACAAAAGAGATAAAAAAGGAAGAAACCAAGTAACGCATCCACCAATATTTCATCTTTATTGGCAGAAGTCTTACAATAAAGACGAAACGTTGATGGACGCGTGACTTGTTTTTTTCCTAATATATATATATATATATATATATATATATATATATATATATATATATATATATATATATATAACAAACCAAGTAACACGTCAATCAACGTTTCGTCTTTATTATAAAACTTCTACGAATAAAGACGAAACGTTGGTGAATGTGTTACTTGGTTTCTTCCTTTTTTTAAATCTCTCTATCTCGTCCGGGTACTATTCCCATTATTCTTATATATATATATATATATATATATATATATATATATATATATATATATATATATATATATATATATATATATACACACACACACACACACACTATTGAAAGACATTTTATGTAATTGTTCATTTGAAATCTTCCGTTCAGTTAGAAAAGTAATAAGATGTTTTTGTCTGTAATTTGCGAGTGAGCACATGCGTGCAACAGTATCGGCATTTTTAAAAGTGTGTGTTTTTGTCAGGGTACATTAGCATATGCGTATGAGTTGTAAATGAATAGTAACCTCTCGAGCGAAGAAGGGGGAGGGGGAAGTTGCCTTCCTCTTCAGCGTGTGCTGATTTTTATTTTCGTGACCCAAATCTGAGCTTAACTTGCATTTTAGCGGCTCCAATGTTATAGTTTTATTTTAGCGCAAAAAGAATGGATTTTAATCGGCTAGATGTGCATGAACATAGTAGAGAGTACATCTCGTGGCAGCCATTTTGGACTTTTCTCTAAATATGTTCCTTCAAGCAAGTTCTTTCTTAGATGGTTTTTGTTAGATGTAGTTTGAATAATCATAGGATCGGGATGCCAATCCGATAAGATAACAAATATCCATCAGTAAAAAAAAAAAAAAAATGCGCATTCAAATAATTAAAAACAAATTAAATCGACTTTAATAGCAACTAAAAATATCGACCTTACATTTTTATGTGTTTTTAAACGCCTGTTGAAATGTTTCTGAATTTTTTCGATGAAGATTAATAATTTGTATGATTTGAACTACTGTTTTACTCTTGGATGATATTCGCACAATGTTTCCGCCAATGTAACCCCCGAACTTCTTCAGGTGTATCTTGTCGAACGCGGGAATCTTTCTGTCGAGCTCGGAAATCTGCAGAGAATTTCGAATGGAATACGTTATTTAATCCATCTAAGTTACATGATCTCGTTACGTCAGTAGGAGTTTGCAATTATATATCTTGTATCGCTTCCAGAAAAGCGTCATTTTTTACAAAGGAGTCACAACTTATCAATCTCAAAGGCCACTCGAGGATAAGGGTTAAAGAGTGTACAGTGGTCAAAAGGACAATATAGTATTCGTTAGAAGTGTAAATTTGGTAAAATGGATTACTTAAAGGGAACGGCTCATCAAGAACTTGTTTACATTGGACTTGAATACGGCCATATTGTAGTCAGCTGGAAAGCAGGTAAAAGGGAGAGAGTTCCACAGGTATACAGTTCTTAGAAAGAAGTTTTATTCATGGAATTTAGGTTTAGACACAGATAAAGAGTGAGAGAAATTATTGATAGTGGTTTCAGATAAACGAGTGTTTCTCGTGAATGTTTATATTTTATTTAATATTTTATCATCTTCTCCACGTGTTGTTGCGGACAATTCTATTATGGATTTTGGGAGTCTTAAACGTTGTGCGAATAATACTCAAGATGAGAACAAGAGTCGAAATAATCCAGATCGTACAACATTTGAAATATAGTTTTCTAGGATAAGTAAAAAAGAAGAGAAGGTAATTAGTTAAACTATGAATTCTCTTTAAAATATATTCACCTAATGATTCACTTTCATTTGTTAATAAAAATGTCGATTTTCTCGGTTGGATTTTATGAGGGTTCTATAAACAAGTTCCTTCTTGCGTTGCAGTTTTACATTTAACTTCAACGAAAACGTGATTCGTTGCACAACGCCCACTAACGCTATTTTCGAAAGTTCATAAACTGTGTCATTCTTCTTGTATAACTAAAATTAATAAGACTTTTTACTTCTATAAAAGTAAGAATGCGTGTGCGAGGACACTTTTCAACCTATATACTCAACGATTTTTTATCTACGGACTTAAAATTTGTTATATGGGGTAATCAGCAAGGTAGAAAACGTTTTAATAGGTTTTCATCCGAAAAAAAAAGCTGCAAAGAGATCAAAATTAAAATAAATTGGTATGTGGGGGGGGCATCGGATTTTTATCTGTTTGTAAACTGTTTCACGGATATACATGCGTGTCAGATTACTTATGTTAAAGAAAAAGAGAGAGAATACTTTTTATAGATTGTGTCAAGCTGGTCTAATGGTTATCGTGCTTGACTCACTGTCTTTAAGTTTTTGTTTCGATCTCAGTTCAAGTATTTTTTTACTTACAAGAAGTGAACAGTTTAGAAAAAAAAAACATAATACTCGCATGCACATGTCTCATCTTTTGTATGAATTAAAATGTAATATGTATGCGTATTTTACCACCGGGCAACGCCAAATGGTCTGCTAGTCATCTATATTTCTCTAAGTCAGCCTGTCTGCTCGGTCTACTTTTTCTTGGTAACATCTGTGCTGATCTGGCTGAAATTTTGTATGGACAATTCTTATGATAAAATGCAGCGAATTAAGTATTATCGTATCCGTTCAATGCACAGTTAGAAATTAATAGGGATTAATATAGATTAATTACCACAATACCACATTTACTCTAGAATTTTTCTCGGACTTTGGAATGATGAGGTGCAGCAAACAAATTATAATGGTATCTGTTAGATGCACAGTTAAAGATTAATAAAATTAAAGATTAATAAAGTTAAAGATTAATAGAGGTGATGCAGATAATGAGTACAAATGTAACCAAAATCGACCATAAATTTGGCACACAGCACTCACTTTAAGGCACAGCTTTAGCCCATTTTTATAGTCTAGTAGTAGTAGTAGTAGTAGTAGTAGTAGTAGTAGTAGTGATTATTATTATTATTATTATTATTATTATTATTATTACCCACTAGAGTAGTCATACAAGCTATCATCAAAGATTTCTCTTTGATAACAACTCATAATGTTCTCTGGAGTCGGAGTGACAACAAGTCTCCTCAGACTTCCAACATTGTCGATCTCTTCCGATAACCTCTGCAAAAGAATTTGCGTCATCGCAATAGCCACTTACAATTGATTTTATCGTTGGCAGCGACCATTGGTCTTTACTGGAATTTGGGTAGAAAAAAGCCTCTCCAATGTCCCAATCTTCTTTGCACTCATCCAGCAAAGTTATGGCTAGTACTTTCTCTCCTCGGTCTTTCTATCTTTTTCACCCTCTTCACTTATTTCGTGTTGTGTCAGTTTATGTTGGCATACACAAATACGAGAAGAAAAAAAGTGGTCGGAACGCAGAGCCTTTGTGCTTTACATCTGTAGTCGTTTCTGTGTGTCCAGTTTGTATCGGTAGTTCATGTGTGATGTTAGTCTCCGCATTCTAGAGTTTTCCTTAATATTTCTGCAGTTTTCATTATTGTTTCTGTGGTATCTTTTCAGCCATCCCTCTGATTCCAATCTCTCCTATTCTTTTTCCGGTATTGTTCCTAGGGCCCCTACTATTAGAGGTGTTATATTGACTTTCTTAATTTTCCAGATCCCTTTAATCTCTCTGGACAATTCTGTGTATTTTCTCCGCTTTTCAGTCTCCTTGATCTTCACTCTGTGAGCTGCTGAAACGGCAAAATCCACAATCTGGTAGAACTTTTCCTTTTTGTTAACTATTATGATATCCGGTCTTCTTCATTGGATGGGTTTATCCGTTTGTATATCCATGTCTTGTGGCTTTCCTTTTTTAGTACTGTTACCAGTTTGTGCTTTTACTGTTTATCTGAGTCTTCAAGACGCAATTGTCTGCAGAATTTCCAGTATACTGCCTTTCCTACTTGATCGTATCTATTTTTATATTTTTAGTTTGCTGCATTCATTTATTATTTGGTTTATTGTTTCGTTTCTTTTATCCGCAGAGTTTTCATTTGCTGTTTTCTTGTGTCTTGTCGACGCTTGCTTTGGTTTTAATCGCTTTGTCTGTTATTAGGGATTCAGTTTTCCTTTTTAGGTTTCATTTTTTTCTATTTTCAAGCTATTCCAGCTATTTCCAAGTGTTTTCGTTGGTCTCATCTTTTGAAACTCTTATGAATGATCCGTGTAGCTTTTTCTCTTCCCATTTTCTTCTTATTATTATTAGCTCACAGGAAACTTTCACACAGGTCATAAAAGATCTCTACTTGAAAACAACCTGTGCTGTTCCCTGGAAGTTTACTAGCAACAAGCCCCCCCTTATTATTTATTCCATTAACTTTACATTGTTGTCATGTTTTACACCGGTTTTCCCCCTCAAGAGCGGGTTTTATACCAAAACTAGTGAGGATAGTCAAAGACTCAATTAAATGAAAAGCACCTGGCGTAGGATGTTTGCTGAGCCAAGCTGAACTGACTTCTGGGGTATGGTGATTTGGTATCTGATGCCCAATGAATTCAGCTGTTTCATAAGATCATCAGAAACGCAGCTATGATAATTGGCACGATGGAACTTTCTTATTCCACAATCTAGCAATCTTTACCATCATTTTCTGAGTTCCGTAGTTTCTCCTTCTTGCCTGTTCAGGTGATGTCGTTTAGGCAAGTCACATCAATTTTTTGGCATTCATTAGTCTTTTCGTTCACAACTACAATATCTGGTTTCCTGTGAGTTATGTCCCGGTCACACTGAATCATGAAATCCCAGAAGATTCTCCAGAAATAATTTTCCTATATATTCATCATCACCATCATTATCATTGCACTTTTGCCAGGGATGAACAATGGCTGTGCATTGTCATCTGGAGCGCGCTTTGTCATACGAGAGTCGTTCAAAGAGTAAAGCCTCATATTTTTTACTCTAAAAGTTAAAGAGCTACTAAGACAGCAGACGAACGATTTTTTGTACTCCAGATTTTTTGTACTCCAGAAATTATTTTTCTAAATGATCATTACCATTCTCAATGCACCTTTGCCAGGAATTAAATAACACATCTCACATCTGACGCAGGTTCATGACAGGGGTCGGTTTTTATACCCTGACACCGTCAATATCTGCAACAGAGAGATTAAAGTTTCAGGCCATGAATTCATAACTTCAGTCATCATAACAATTTTCAATCTCCCCTGATCTATTCGGGCTGAATGAAAAGAGATATTACTTTTTGAACAACCCACGTGTATTCGTATTGTTTGGATTCTTCAGACTTTTGTTCTTATTTTGAGTATCATTTTCACAACGTTCGGTCGATGCAACCTCCGACCTTCTTACAAGTGTATCTTGTCGAACTCGGGAATGTTTCTGTCGAAACTCGGGGCAGAATTTCGGACGAAACCCTTTATTTACTTCACGGGGTATCATACTGTCGTTCCGTCAGCCTTTACGGAATAGGGGTCCTAAGTAATTCGCAATTGGATTTTTCGGTCGCCCACACTGAAAATTGAACTTTCAACGTTCAGGAGAACATAACTTTTACAATGTATTTTTACAAGTACTATAATGTATATATATATACATTTAAATGCAACTATTTTAAATAAATAAAGTGTAGACATTGTCTTTAATTCACAGTGACCCTTAGATTGAAAATTTGTTGTTTTTTTTTGCGTGAATATGAGTGAAAAAGATGGTAATTGACATGACATATCGAGGTATTGTAATGACACTAATCAAGGATCAAGTATAATCTAGTGTTAGTTAATGCTTATCTGTTTAAATGTGATTGTATTCGAAAGATGTCAGTCTGTAACAAAAGCAAATCCTTGTTTGGCACGTCAACATTTCTTTATGTTGAATTATTTTTATTTCGCGCGTTTTAACTTGTTTTAACACATCCGGCGTAAAATAAGCGGATTGTTGGTCAAATGCTGAGCTCAAAATACATGTTAAAGTTAAATTTCTTAATCTAAATAATCACAAGCATAGTTCATCAGGGTCGAGAGGTGAATTAGACTGAATTAACACCAAGAAGAAATAATACCATCACTACAATAATGATAATACCATCACTACAATAATAATAATAATAATAATAATAATAATAATAATAATAATAATAATAATACAAATGTACACACGTTATCACTTTACATATCTTTAAAACAAAAAATTGTCCAGTTTTTCCGAGCAGAAATTTTCACAGACATAATTACTCTCGACTTGTTGAAATCTTACAAGATCTGATATCAGTTGAACTTGATATATCCGATTCCATAGTCTGAGCTGATCTCTGTTAAGCTGATCACACACAACTCCACTAACGTCTAAATAAGATACGTCTATTTTTATTCTCCATTGAACCCTAAACTAAAAAAAAAGTCGTCTGATCTATGAAAGACCTGTCAAACGACATAAGAAAAGCTGGTTTGGAATTACTATTATTTATTTATTTATTTATTATTAAACTACAAGTATAAGAAAAATGACGTAGGAAGTTGGAGAAAGTTCCCGACTTCCCTTATAAAAGAGTTGAGTACTTTCCAGTGAAGTTTGGATTAAACTCTCTAAGCAAAGTGGTGCTCTTAAAATCATGTATAATGGGATGGTTATAAAGATGAATTAATAAATGATTTGGTAAAAGCTATTGTTTTTTACTCACGTCCCCCCATAACAAAGGAATATCGCCACTTGAACGTAAGGGATTATTATTTGGGACACTGCTTAGAAAAGATTAGCAAGATGTTGGTTTACGTTACATTTAAACATCTGTGTATCAGTACCGTCAAGGAAGCAGGTAGCAGGAAGGGAATTCTAAAATCTAGCTGTCCGATGGAAGAAACTATTAGAGTAGAAAGCTTTCGCGCATTTAGGGACCTCAACAGTGAAAGGGTGTGATTTTATTGGTAAGCGGGTTGTGGGAAATTTATTCGCTACGTCCCGCGAAGGTTATCACACGAGGTGTACGTCAATTAAGCTTTAAAGAAAAGACAAAGGAAATAGCATGCAATACTAACAGGACTTAAATGAGTAACAAAGAGATACTTTAAGAACATGAAAGCATTAACATTTATTAGGCAGAAAAGATCACAGAGGGTTGGGAGGAAGGAAAACAGCAAAGCTGCAAAGTTCTATTATCAAAATATACTCAAGTACAAATGTTCACCAGTTCGACTGTAAAGTAGCTGCCTAGAATTGCCCTTCAGGCAAGCGCAAAGCTTAATTTAACAAACGAGAGAGAAATCAGAAATTAGAGGTTTTGAAAGGAATAGAAACTAACTGCGTGGTTATCGTTCTATAATCATGTTTTTTTTCTTTTAATGTATATCTTATGCATATATCATCCTCGCCCTTTCCGAAGACGCGTAATCCTTTAACTCTATCAAAGTTCATTTTCAACGAAGGAATTAATCCGAGTACAAGCACAGATTAGGTAAAATCCTTAGTCTGCAAAAACTTCTTCCGTAGGTATGTCCTTTATAGGGCCACGTCGACCATAATTGAGCTTTCATCTCGACTGCTTCGTAGATGATATTTTAATTGTCTCACGTGTGTCGCTTTCCACGATCAGATTCTAACTTGAAAAGGATCGATTTTCTCTTTCTCTTCGCATTACCAAGGAACCTCAGCTTGGTCTCCTTTTCGGAGTTTCTTTTTGAATACTCCAGCATACCTTCATTATTCGTTCATCTGAATAATGAAATGCATTTCCATTTTAAAGACTGGTATTGTCTGAGTTCCTCGAGACATTCGTACCAACATGTTACGTGCATCAATTCTCGTCTGAAACTGGTTGTTCGCTCTTCAATTTCTTGGCAAAAGGGTGGTAGAAACCCTTAGCCAATCAAACGTCATGACGGATGGCGTAATGCAACACGAAAAAAACAAAACAAAAAAAAAACAAGAAAGGGAAGGAAAGAAGGAAAGAGATAAAGGAGGAAAGAAATTAAATTTCTGACAGGGTGAGGGATATGTACGTCGATTGGGCACAAGTACAACGAGTTCATCAGAGCACATTCCATTAAAATACTTGTAAACAGACACAGGAATGCAACATTGTGGCGATTGGACAGGAGTTGGAGCTTAGTTGACAAAGTGAGACCTATTAGATTGAAGACATTTTCTTGTACTCTATCCAAGAGGAAAAGATTAGTGGTAGATGCACTAGCCAAAATGTGACAAGAATACTCCATGCATGGGCGAATGGTGGCTTATAGCAATAAGTGCACAGTTTTGATGTCAGTGTGGGGACTGTACAGACAGTTATTCGCAAGGAGTTGAAAATGCAAAGTTTGTCTCAGGGGTGCTCAGAAAATATCAGAAAGAAAAACGTTCTTATAACAGCAGGGAGATGGTCGAACTGATCAATTCAGACCCCGTAGTTGTTGATGCTCTAGTGATCTACGATGAAAGTTGGATCTACTGCTACGACCAAGAGACAGTGTTCCAAGAAGGCCAGACAGAGCAAACCCATCCAGAAATTTATGAATATCCCTTTTTATAATAGAACGGCCATGATCTACATGCACTGGATTCATACTGGACAAACTGTCAACAAGGAATATTATGCTGAGGTTTTAAGGAAGTTCAGGAAGAGATTCTGTCGAAAGAGGTCCGCACTCTTCAAATCGGGTCAGTAGCATTTCCACCAGGGCAATGCACCAGTCCACAACTCCATCCTTGTCACAGACTATTTGACCAATATGAGCATCAAGGCGGTTTTTCACCCTCCCTATGCTTCCTGTGACTTTTGATTATTCCCTAAGCTCAAGGAAAACCTTACAGGCTTTCGTAATGAAGCAATTGAGGAGATGAAAGAGGCTGTGACGACAGACATTTACGCACTCACACAAAAGGGCTTCTATATAGCCTTCTAGAAGTTGTTGGAAAAGTACATAATGTGGATTGCAGCCGAAGGAGATTACATCAAAGAGTGTACTATCAATAAGTGCCCATACGAAAAAGTCTGGAAAATTATTGAAGGCACCTAATATAGCACTTCCTATTATTATCAAAACATTTGTTCGTTAGGTCGTATCGTAACAAAGTAAAACGTTTTCATTGATGCTGTAACATTTTATTCAAGTTCTCCTCTATGTGAGCTATTCTTGATCACTATTCCTATATCCTTTATTATTTTATGGAAATCACTCCCAGACAAGGTATGAAGCCACCTGGTGTAAGAATCTAAAAAAAAAACAGATACTACATTAAGATCACATCCTAGTCAAGTATTAGGTGGATGCATTCTGATATAGAAAACGGCAATTCGTTCCCCTTTGTCAGAAACAGCGATCACAGAATTTTAGCACTAATATACAATATAAGGGAAATTTTAGTTACAGGGTTTTTAAAAGTAAACCAGAGTCTACTTTCTACTTTCCACTGTTACATGAATGGATTGTGATGTAGAAAACGGCATATCTAACCGCTTTGTCAGAAACATCGCATATGTAATGCGCAGATTAAATAACAAAATAAGAAAAGCAAGATATTTTGTAGATCCGAAAAGGTTTTATAGTCCACTCTACACAAATTCAATATGGAGTTTATTTTATTTATCTTATTTATTTGAAGAATTGGTAATCGTATTCTTAAGGCACGATTTTCGTGGATTTTATGCAGAAATTCGACTCCCTGAGAAACAAAGAAAACACATAACAAACTAACAAACGACAAACAGATTGACACCCGACTATATATAATAAACCTCAAACAAAGGAAGCTGTCTGATCTTTGAACGACGTGTCAGGAGACAGAAGAACGCTGGTTTGAAAATTGATTATTTTGTCAAAATAAAATAAATAACGACTACATGAAAAATGTAGAAAGTTGTAGAATGTTCAAGACTGTTCATATAAAAGTTCATATAACAGGTCATATAAAAGGTCATATACATGGTCAGAGTAAGTTAAGTAACACTCAAGTTGAACTGGCGCAATCCTCTACTTCTATAAAAGTAAAAACAAAAATGCCCCACAGTGGAAAACTGTTGCCACATCTAGGGAGATGCTACTATTAATCCCTATTCTCATCTCGACAGAGTACAAAACTGACTTTTAAATCTAGTGGACAATGCAATTTTCTCCTCTTGTCGCAGAGTAAGGTTCTGTACTCCATTCCATAGCTCTTAAGCCCCTGGAGGGGCATAGGCCATCTACAACTTTTTTGTAGATGCTTTTGTAGCAAGGAGTTCTTTTTGCAGGGTGAGGGTGCTGGCCCCACATCCAACCTTCCCAGAAGGTACATACAGCGCCTAGCCTTCCCAAATGGTCACACATCTGATACTGGCCAGGCTCAACGTTGCTTAACTTCGGTGATCTGGCGAGGACCGGTGTGTCAACATGATTGTGCCGTACATTAGGTTCTGTATAACTTGAGGATTTTATATATGATGTACGCGTGTGTCTTCTAGTGGTTAGATTGTATTAGAGTGTATGCACGTGTCACTAATCTGGTGTTCGTTGTGTGTGTATGTACATTTAAAGACAGTTTATGATGGGACAAGAATATACATAAATGCTTTTACAACGCATGAACAAATAACACTTATTTTGAGGTTCAATATCTTGCCCATCGGGAACATACTGGTCCACCTTTAGTCTTGTTTGACGGAAAGCTGCAATGGAAATTTTTCTCAAGAAATGATAGAGCCTCGGGTTTTATTTTCGCCAACTTTTTATTCCACAGTGTTTTTCCCTTTTGGAAAGTTGCAATGCTGATTCTGACTATCTCAATTTCTGATCCCTTTTACTTGGAGCCATCAAGATCTGAAAACCGTCTCTCTTCCGCTCTCGACTCCAACTTATTCAACTAATTCCACGTATCTCAAAAAGACCATTACCTTTTCTAAATGACGCCATTAGTATACGTCATTAAGATAATCACCTGATGTTTTTACATGTCATTATTTCTAAGTTGTCAACTAAATTGTTATAATAACACTTTAAGTTACACTCCTAAATTAATATAAATAAATATTTATTGTAAATATTTTGATTATTCTAAAACATATTTTAGCTGACAAACCTTTTTAGCTTGAGTAATCATAATAATCGTCGACAAGCACACTTTTCGGTGTTGCTCTACCAATATCTTACACTCCCTAATAAATTGTTCTAACAGAGGAGACGTTTCTAGTCTTTTGTTACTCGTTATTGTCAATGCAGCTGCTTGAATGATATTCAGTTAATAATCCTTTATGGAATATTCACAGCAAATACTCGTTTGTCAATAGTTTCCCCTTTTATCTCTAATCAAACCTAAACACAATATCGCGGGTATGCTTCCCAGTTCACTACAACATAATCTAAGTCTAATATGAACAATCACTACCATCATTACTAATTACCGATTTTTCCTCGAGTAATCTTTTGGATTTGATAAGTGGTAACACCTTAGAAAAAAATGGCATCTTTAAGCGAACAGACATTCCTCCTCCTTCACATGTTTCACTTCAGTAACAGGTGGTTGGTAAATGAAGATGAGAATAAGAAATTACTTTCCCAAAGAGAAGAATACTTTCCTGAAACCTATACTCAACAGAGTATTGAAGAGACTTCTAAAAGGGAGCCACACAATCGTAATACGTCATCACTTTCTGCTTACATGAAACAAAAGTAGATAAAGAACTGTAAGAACTCCCCAAATGACACATTAAAGTTACATCGTATTAAACAGCACCTATTTTATTATGTAAAATAGCACAAAAGATCTGATTATAATACTGAGCTATATTATTAATGTTACATCGTATTAAATAGTACAAAATATATGATAGTAATATTGATCTATATCAAAGTTAGATCATGTTAAATGGAAAAAATATCATAATGATAATTTTCAGCTATATTAAATTTACATCGTGTAAAATGGCACAAAAGATATGCTCATAATATTGAGCACGTGGTACAATGGGGGAAGAGGTGGCTGGTCACTTTTGATGCATCCAAAACCAAGCTTCTATCTTTACATCATCAACGCTCTGATTCCAATCTGGCATCAATTGAAATGGATGGCTCTCGTCTTGGGGAGGCTCCATGTTTTGACAATTTTGACAAGCTTCTGGGTTTTACCTTTACTCCTGATCTGAAATGGGACACATACATCAAATCTGTTGCCAGGGACGCTGGGAAAATGGTGGGATCCTTCTACCGCTCCAAAAGATATCTCACTACTGATGCAATTCTCTATCTGTATAAAAGCCAAGTACGTCCAAGGATGAAGTGCTGCTGCCACATCTGGGCAGGAGCTGCTAAAAACAGCCTATCCTGCCTTGACAGAGTACAAAATAGACTTCGTGGTTTAGTGGGGGATGCCCTTTTCTCTTCCCTGCAACCTCTCTCCCACAGAAGAGACGTTACGAGCCTGTCTTTGTTTTATCGTTATTTCCATGGCAGGTTCTCGTCTGAGCTCCAATCCCTCGTGCCCCCTCGCCAATCTTTCACGAGAAACAACCGTCTGGCTGAAACTACTGTCAATAATTTCCCCCACTCTCTATCTGTGCCTAAATCCAAACGTAGATTTCATGAGCAAAGCTTCTTTCTTAGAACTGCATGCCAGTGGAACTCTCTGCCGCTTGCCTGTTTCCCACCTGACTACAACTTGGACGTCTTCATGTCCAACATAAACAAACTCCTGACAAACCGCCCCTTAAGTAAGACAATCTATGGAAACCCCCATACTAATGATTACTACAATACTATCTCATTGATTACTGTACACGCACTAACCCTTATCCCTCAGTGGCCTTCGGGCCTTGATAAGTGGTGACCCCTATGTAAAAAAAAGAAAAAAAAGGTTACATTGTGTTAAATGGCATAGATGCCATGATCATAATATAAAGCAATATTAAAGTTACATCGTGTTAAATTGCACAAAAGTTATGATGATAATATTGCGCCATATAAGAGTTACAACGTGGTAAATGGCACAACAGTTATAATGAAAATATTAAGTTATATTAAAGTATTAAAGTGACATATTCAGAGTATATATATATATATATATATATATATAAATTAAGGTTTAATTCACAATGTTTGAAAACACATGCTCTTTTATTTTCTCATAAGAGTATATGTTACAGATCTGTTTCGTTAGTAATCTTGAACAACAGTAGAAATATTTTATCACTGTATTTTTGGATGTAGCAAACTCTTCAGACAATTATATGGAGAAAAAACATATTCAAACGCAATCTTTATATGTCACAAACAGTCAAAATCATATCTCTGTTGTCAAGAGTGTAATTCCCATTGTTGGTTAGGTCTCCGTCTTTTTATTATATGAGGAAATGGAAAAAAAATGTGTTTTCAAAAATGGTGAATTGAACTTTTAATATGTATAGTCATCCACTTACAGTAGTTTTGTTGTATCACAACTCATCAGTGCGACTATACACTCCTTATCAAAAATTTAAGACCACTTGAAAATCGTTAAAAAGAAACTATTTTTTAAGGGTAGACTTTAAGATCCTCCCACTTTAAGTTAGCAATACTACTTAACAGGTTATGGAAAAAAGCTACATTCCAACATTTAATTTAATGAAGAATTTACATTTTTATAAAATTAGGCATTTTACACTTGATCAAAATTATAAGACCAGGGGTATATATTCTACGAAATTGTACGAAGTGTATGAAAACATTCAACAACCAAATTTATTAATGAATTCTACCTCTACTGGTTTTGATGACTTCAAAAATTCTTTGGGGCATGCTAGAAATAAGCGTTTCCATTAAGGCGCGGGGTATGTTGCCCCAGCTTCTGAAAATGGTTTCACGAAGTTCATTTTTGTTTAATATTGCTTGCAATTTCGATAGACATCTCTTGTCATCCATCCACAAACGTTTTCGATTGGGTTCAAGTCCAGTAAGCATACAGGATGTGCCAGGATTAGACCCTATTTTCTTGCAAAAAAGTCAAGGTTCATTGTGCAGAATAATCATCCACCCCCACACAAACGATGCCCCTCCGTCATCAACGATACTTTTTGTAGTATGCTACAGCTGCTGTCTGACGACTCTTACCACCACCTGGAGCTCCGTCTTCGCTTTGTAAGAAAATACACCTCATACCATTAGAGACCCTCCACCACTATGATGTGTGGGAAAATTTCAGGAGGGATGTTTTCGTTATGCCAGTATCGTTGGAAGCCATCAGGACCATCTAGATTGATTTATTTCTTAGAAAACAGGACTTTCTTCCACTTCTCAACCTTCCATGTTTGGTATTCAGGAACAAACCTTAAGCAGTTCACTTTGTGATGTGGACGCAGGCGAGGAATTTGTTTATGCTTTATATTTGACAAGCTTTTTTGTCGTAAATGTCGTCTGATGATTACTGGACTGCAATCAACATCTGTGACTGCCTTAATTTGACTAGAAGAAAAAACCCTTTCACAACAACATGTCTTATTCTTCTACTCAATGCGGAAGAAAATTTTTTTTTTTTTGGGGGGGGCTACTAGTGGATTTTGCTTTTCCATAATTCCCCCTCTTTAAAAAGTTGCAAATCACAGTTTTACTGCAATTTACATTAGCTGCGATCGTCCTCTGTGACAAGCATTGTTTATAGAAATATAGAATTCGAGCACGCTCAACTTCTTTAAGTTTGCTTGCTTTAGGCATTTTGACAGTTTTACGTAGTGATTGCTAATCTGTAACTGAACTAAAAAAAACAATTTATACTCCTGTAATTTCTAAATTAAATGTAAATATCTTAATTAAATATTTGAAATGTAGCTTTTTTCCATAACCTTTTAGGTTATAGTATTGGTAACCTTAAGTGTGAGGAGTTTAAGATCTATTCTAAAAAAAAATGTTTCTATTTAAAGATTTCAGTGGTCTTAAATTTTTTATCAGAAGTGTATATAAATGGGTGCGTGCGTGCATATATATATACATATATATATATATATATATATATATATATATATATATATATATATATATAAATAAAGAGAGAGAGAGAGAGAGAGAGAGCGATTATGGCGCATATACGACGGTCGTTCAAAAAATCAAGCCTCCTATTTTTTAACTCAAAAAGTTGAAGAGCTACGAAGACGAGAGTGATACCATTAAAACAAGCAGACTATTGAGCTCCAGAATGCATCTTTTAAGATATTCACCGTTATTCTTAATGTTCTTTTGTCGGCGCTGAAGGATGGCTGTTAATGGGCGTCCAGAAAGCGTTTTGTCGTACGAGGGTCGTTCCAAGAGTCAAGCCTCCTATTTTTTAACTAAAAACGTTGATTAGCGACGAAAGGTAGTGCGAAAGTGGTACGATTAACACCAGCGATCTTTTATGCTTCAGAATTTATCATTCTACATAATCATCACCATCCTTATTGCAATTTTGTCAGGAATTAAATGACGCATCTCTGCTTTTGACACACTTCACGATACAGGTTGCTTTTTTAGAGTCTCACACCGTTAATCTCTGCAAAATATAGATGAAACTTGCAGATCATAAATTCATGAGTTCAGTTTCCTCTGAACTATTCAGACGGATAAAAAAATAGGAGACATTACTTTGGAACGACCCTATATATATATACATATACATATATATATGTGTGTGTGTGTGTGTGTGTTTGTGTGTGTGTGTGTGTGTTTGTGTGTGTGTGTGTGTGTGTGGATATTGTGTATTTCTGTCTGTCTGTGTGTATAAAAAACCGATAAATAAATCCGCAACAATCAAAACAGTTTATTAGGAAATCGTGGAGAGGGTGTTTACATTAGCGCTCGCATTAAACATTATGATCGTCATATATTGGCTCTCGCTCTTTTATAATCGCCATAATCACGTTGACATCTGTTCTAATTTTGCATTTTGTCTTTTTCTGATCTCATCAATAAAGTCGAAATCCTAGGCTGAGGTAATTCTAATCTTTTCCTCAATTTTTAGGGGGTTGGATTTCTCACATTAAAACTCAAGAGGCAAGTAAAATATGGAGACACACAAGTTCTTGCAATGGGTGACAAATTGGGAATACCAGTCGTTGTATGCAGAAGGACAGCGATATGTATCTGGACAGCACTAAAGGCTGGGTCAACAAAAATGGACGCTTCTAGTATTTTGAAAGCGGAACAAACTGGATCGACAGAAATTAAAAACCTGGATCAACCACTACTGTTCATCATAGCTAAGGTGCCCCTTGACAATATACTAAGAAAATGTCAAGTCGGATACAAGTTTACTTATACAGATGAACAAAAATAACCATCTGATGTACATGGTCGACCTGAAACTTTTTGTAAGAGCCAAAAACGAACTAGAGACGCTAATAAACGCAAATAGAATTTTCAGCCAAAATATTCGAATGGAATTTGGTATGGAAAAGTGCGCACTGCTAGTTATGGAAAAATTTAGGCAACGGAAAGTATGGAACTACCCAACCAATTTGGGATGAGGGGATTAGGTGAACATGACGCCTACAAATATGTTGTAGTTCTGGAAGCAGCCATCATCAAATGAGCAGAAATGAAAAACAAAATTGGAAAAGGATAAGAACAAGAAAATTCCTAGAAACTGATAAAAGGTATAAACATACGTATAGTGTCATTAATAAGATACTCCGGACCGTTTATAGGTTTAGAGGCTATGATGGTTCCCATTGCATTACACGCAAAGCATGATGCTGACCGACTCTATGTAAAAAAAGAAACACAGAAGAAGAGGACTTGTTAGTATAGAAAACTGCGTTAAAGGCACAAATGTAAAAATACATAACGTAGAACACAGAAAGAATAATGACCGCATCAAGAAAGACCAAAAAATTTAACAAGCCGGAGAGCAGAGAATCAAGTAAGAATACAAAAGGAAAATGAGAAGAAAATCATCTGCATGAACGATTCATGAAGATGAGAAAAAAATAATATTCTTGAAAACACATAGACATGGCTACGAAAAGGACACTTTAACAGAGAGACTGAATTACTACTACAGCTGCACAAGATAACGCGATTAAAGCAAACTATATCAAAGCTAAGATCGGCAATACACTAGAAAACGCCAAATGCAGATTCTGTGGACAAAGAAACAAACAATAAATCACGCTATTGTTGCGATAATGCAAATTCATTTGTAAAGGTTTTCAAAAGAGGTGGAGAGTACTGAAAATCTGAGGAGACTTCTTGTCAGCTAAATCAGGGAACACTACGAATTATTAACAAAGAGTAATCACTAATGATTACCTGTGTAAGAATAAATAATAATAAATCAATGGTAAGTGGCTGTTGCAATAACTTGAAGTCATCTGCACTGGCTATTAAGAGAGGTTTAAAACGCTGAAAATTTGGTAAGACCTACTGTCACTAAGACTCCAGCGAATACCACATAGATCACAGCGAGTGGTCACTAATGATTCTGTGTCTGACAACTTCTAGGGAGTGAATAATAATAATAATAATAATAATAATAATAATAATACAGAGTGGAACGATAAAACTGTCGCCCTAGAAAAGACGACATAATTCCATTTCCATTTGATAAAAACCGGTTTTCTTTTTTTGTTGCAGACCATCTACTAGTTGGCCAAAAAGTTGTGTAAAATCCCAAAAGCGATAGGAGCATTCTATCATGTCTAAAAGTGACAAAACGTTCAACGAGTTATATCGATGCGCCGCTATACAACTCATGCTTCCTACCGATCCATGTTATGACAACAGGACCATTGCCAGCACCCTCAAAATGACAGAGACGTGCCCAGGGTGATGAAAACAAAGTTTCCGGCCACGGTTATGATCTTTGGTGTGGTTTCAAGTGAGGGCCATATCATGCCACCTCGCATCTTCGAAGTCAGCTTGAAAGTCAACACTAAAGTGTACCCAGATGTGCTGAAGAGTATGGTGATCCCCTAGTGAAATCAGGTGGACGCTGATGGACCCTGGGTGTGGCTGCAGGGCTCGGCACCGGCCTTCAAGTCCAAAAAGACCCAGGTTTGGGTTCAGAAGGAGTGCTACGGCTTTGTATTCTTCTCTCACTTGCCACCCTCCTTCCCCGACCTGAACCCGCTAGACTACTTCGTTTGGCCATACGTTGAGAATATCACAAACGTGACCTCCTATATCACCAAAGCAAGCTTGATCACCGCCATCCGCCGAGCTCCCGCCGGCACTTTTGGAAAAGGCATGCTCCCAACTCCGCACCCATATCGAGGTGGTGATTGAGGCTGAAGGCGGTTACATTGAATAATTGTCAGCTCTACTACATAATCAAGTTACCTAGATTGATTTTTTTTTCAATAAAAGTTTTAACATAAAGCTGGAGTGTTGTTTTTTTTTGTGTTTTTTAGCGCGACAACTTTATCGTCCACATTGTTGTTGTTGTTGTTTTAATTATTGTTGTTTTTATTATTGTTGTTGTTATTATTTTTATTATTATTATTGTTGTTGTTGTTATTATTATTATTATTGTTGTTGTTGTTGTTGTTGTTGTTAGGCGGCTGTGTTCAACGAGAATTCTTATACGATGGCTAGTGTGAAAGTTCCTCGTGAGTAGTAATAATAATAATTGTACTAATAATTCGGGTTTGTATTACTGTACACATAGATTCGAAAAAGTTGTCAAAAAACAAATATATAACAAATAAATGTTATCAAAGGCAAGATAAGTTACTTTTCTACCAAACTGGATATATTTTTCGTGTTTTTATTCAATGTAACATGTTTATTCAGCTCGAAAACCATACAGTGTTTACTGATGCATTGGAACATTCAAGATGGCGTCTTATTCTCTCTTTAACACGGTAAGTGTGGGATAAGATGTTATAAATAAAAAAACGGATAAAATACTGTTAAAAACTCGCTAAATATATGTTACCGTGACATAGGTTGACATATATTCGGCGGGTTTTTAATAGTATTTTGTATAGTTTTTTTTATTTATAACACCTTTTTCCATACTTACGGTGTTAAAGAGGGTGTGAGACGCCATCTTGAATTTTCGAATACATCGGTAAACACTGTATGTTTTTTGAGCTGAATTAATATGTTACATTGAATAAAAACACAAAAAATATATCCAGTTTGGCAGAAAAGTAACTTATCTTGCTTTTGATAACATTTATTTGTTATATATTTGTATGACAACTTTTTCGAATCTATGTGTACAGTAATACAAACCCAATAATTCATTAATATTTTTCAAACAAAAAATATACAACTGGCGATTATCTATAGGATTAGGTTATACTTCCGCCCCTTCCTCAAGATTGCTTAAAATTCACAATGTTTGTTTTCACTTGCAATAATAAACGCAAAAAAAAAAAAAAAAAAAAAAAAAACACACACACATTTGCATATGGTATAAAAACTTAAATTAAATTAGAAAACGGGTAAGTTTATACGTTTTTACCTTCTATTGTTGGTGGGTAGTCCAATGCTTTTAGATTTAGCGCCGTCTGCTAAGGCGGCCGGTTTCTGCTCCTCATTCATAACGATAATGTGACGAACGTGTTTCTTCCAAACAATTTCCAAACGATACTAAATAAATTGTTCTGACCGTTGTCGTCGTTGTCGGCGGCGATAGGCTGCTGCTGCTGTCTCATCGGTCGACATAAGGAGAAAGTTGACGTCGACAATAAATATGGCGGCAATAAACATGAACTGTTTAGCACTTTTATGCAAAAAGCATTTCGTGCTAAAATATACCTTTGTGTGTTTTTTCTTTAAGCACAGATGAATCTGTTGAGGAGACCGCATTCATGTCCGCGATCGTTAGTTCTGAAGATATCGTACTCAGTTGTTAGAATATACGTTATTTTATTGTCCATTGATTAAACATATATTCTAAACATGTCCGCCATTAGAAAGAAAGGCTAAAACCAAAAATAATAAGAAACAATAAAATATATTTAGATTTCACTCTATCACGCCGGAATCGCCAGTGTCTGGATATATGTTATTTTGTTTAGAAGCTCATTTATTAAACGTACATTCCAAACACATCCATTATTAAAACGAAGGTTAAAACCGAAAGTAAAGTAAACACATTTATTAATAGTTTAAAATACTAAAATACAACATACATTATACATAACAATAAACTATATTTGATTCTTATTATTGTATCACGCCGGGCTTACCAGTGTTCGGATGTACACCATTTTATTTTACAGCTTATTTATCAAACTTTTGTCAACTAAGCTCCAACCCCTGTCCCATCACCGCAATGTTGCATCTCTGTGCCTGTTTTACAAATATTTTAATGGAATGTGCTCTGATGAACAGGTTGCACTTTCGCCCCCCCCCTCGGCGTACGCATCCCCGACAAACCTACCCAGTAACAAAATCTCACCCCTTCAACGTTGAGGTCTCTAAATGCCAGAAAGCTTTCTGCTCTAATAGTTTCTTAACTCGAACAGCTACACTTTGGAATTCCCTTCATGCTATCTGTTTCCCCTGACTGCACTTATATGCAGAAGTTTAAATGTAACGTAAACCAACATCCTGTGATTATTTCTTCGCCATTATCCCAAATAGTAGCCTCTTTCGTGGCGATATGTCTTGTTATAGGTGAACGTAAAAAAAAAAACATATTCAAACATATCCATCATTAGAACGAAAGACTAAAACCAAAAAGTAAGGTTTAAACATTTATTAGTTAAAAATGATGAAAGACAACCAAATTACATTATATAAAACAATAAAAAAATATTTAGTTCTGGCTCAATCTTTAAGATTACAGCATTGGTTACCAGGTATACCCATTTTTTCATTTTGTGAGAATCTTATGAAAGTCGTCCGACAGCAGTGTTGTTCTTAATATTCGGGCACAGTTAATGGCAAACACTCCATGATTCACAAAACTTTTACGAAAAACACCCGTCTAGCTGAAACCACTATCAATAATTTCCCCACTCTTTATCTGTGCCTAAATCAAAATGTACATTTAATGAACAAAGCGTCTTTCTTGGAAGTGCACGCCCGTGGAACTCTCTTCCGCTTGCCTGTTTTCCATCTGACTTACATTTGGTTGTCTTCAAGTCCTACGTAAACAAATTCTTGATGAACCGTTTCCTTAAGTAATTCAATTTACAAAATTTCCACTACTAATGATTACTATGATATTGTCCCATTGACTACTGTACACTCATTAACCCTTAATCTTGAGTGGTCCCCGGGCCTTGATAAGTGGTGACTCCATGTAAAATAGAAAAAAAACATAATTAGAATTGGTTCCCTACAGTCTCCCCAATATTGGAGATAAGCCATCATTTTATAAAAAGAATTACAAATATTAATCCCAAAATAATTACTCTTCATTGTTAACTATGCTAAGACAAAGAAAGATGAAAAGTTCGTGAAGAGTAAGAGTTCAACGAGCCCAAAAAGGTTAAGGTGAAAAAACGGTGTTGTATAAAGAAGAAATTGAGTACATATGTTTGTTTCGGCCGGTGCCGCATGCTTTTCATGTGTGTGAATGGGATAGCTTGAATATATGTGTGTGTATATTTGCGCGCCCGTCTTTCAGTGAAAGATTGTATGTGTGGACTCCTGTTCGGTGAGCGGCGAGTGTGTAGTTCGCTGGACAAGGAGAAGTTCCTATGTGTGTTTTATTGCGTTTGTTATGTTGTGTAGTTATCTGTAAAGGAAAAGTAGGAAAGATGTGTGTTTAGGTTTCAATAGTAGGCGCGAGATTTCTAGATTTAATATTTCTTGTGCTGGAAATATGAATGTCAGGTTAGCTACAGAAAAACAGTATTCCATGTTAGTGCTACTTCAAACAAATTATAATATTTGAATTTTAACTCCAAATTTAACTTTTCGTCAGAAATTACAAATGAATTGAAAAATGGTAGTGAAAAGTTCAGATTATTATTAGTAAGCATGTGTTTCAGTCAATGAATGCTAAAATGGCCGAACATTTCTTTCTGATGTTAATTATAATTTTGATAATTACTTTGAAAAAAGATTAAAGAAATTTTGACATCGATAAAGACATCAGATTCAAGATACGGATTTCAAATTTTCAGTTTGTCTAACTCTTATATTAACTGTTTAACTATGATGTCACAACACACACATATCCCTGCATATGTAGTTTTGCTTTATATATATATATATATATATATATATATATATATATATATATATATGTGTGTGTGTGTGTGTGTGTGTGTGTGTGTGTGTGTGAGTGAGTGTGTGTGTCTGTGTGTGCTTTATTTTTGCTTGTTAATTTTATCGTGTAAATTAAATTTATTAATTTTTTATACA